>NW_019666613.1:0-243 GCF_002806865.2 Cucurbita pepo subsp. pepo
ATAACTAATAGATCTTTTAAAGCATGTTTTGGTGTTTCTTTGGGCACTAATGTTAGAAGAATTTGATTAGGTCAAAATAGTTAGAGTATTTGTAGGGATCTATTTAAATATTTTTCAAATTTGTTTATTTGTTTCCGATAGTTTCTATTTATGGTTATTTGTAAGGCTAGCCAAGTTCAGTATTCAATAATATCATCACCTCAAACTTCAATTGTTTATGTTTCTGGCTTAGTTATGTCAAAA
>NW_019666614.1:0-243 GCF_002806865.2 Cucurbita pepo subsp. pepo
TTTTTTTTTGTTTGTTTGTTTGTTTGTTTGTTTTGTTTGTTTGTTGTAGTTTTGAAAGTTTAAAAACAATGTATAATATAAGTGAATACAGCGAGACATTTATTTATAAAAACCGTACCAAACTTATATGAAGTGTGGAGGGCAGACAATATTGTTTCTTGGAGATCTCTTGTCTTGATAGGTATCAATTTAATGATGGTAGTCTAAGATGAGATACGTGAGGTCGATTTGCAGAGCAAAGTG
>NW_019666615.1:0-243 GCF_002806865.2 Cucurbita pepo subsp. pepo
TCTTGACTTCTTCTTCAGGTAACCTCTATCCATGCCTTTTACTTTCTGTTTGCATCCTTCTTCAACTCCTGCCTCTTCCTGTTCCTAATCACATTTCTGCCTCATCATCTCAACTCCACCTTTTTCTTTCTCAAATTGCTACATCGTCCCTTCCTTTCTTACATAATCTCCTTTTCATCTTCATTATGCGATTCCGGTCAAGCTTGTTCATCAATCTCCCTTTCTTGTCTGATTTAGACAACC
>NW_019666616.1:0-243 GCF_002806865.2 Cucurbita pepo subsp. pepo
TCAATTACATTCTGCACAAAAAGAACAAAAAATGTAATAAACGCAGCCTAAAGATATTGGAAAACTATTCCAAACACGTCATTTACGAAATAGAGAATGGATGAAGTAAACAACACCTCAGAAACTAAATGCAAAAAAACTGAATGCCAATGAGCAAAAATTTAGGGCCAAAGCACAACGATTATGTGTTTTAAGATAAAGGTCGAGTACCATGAAGTTTAAATTCATTCAAGTTCTAATGAT
>NW_019666617.1:0-243 GCF_002806865.2 Cucurbita pepo subsp. pepo
CGGAATCACTTTGTTTAGTGCGTATTAATCTTTGGTGAATTGAAAATTTTCCTTATGGATTGTGTTCTACGCTGCAATTTGCTGATTGCTTTAGTCGGAGGTATGCTTGTTGAATCAGAGATTAAACAAGCATTTCTTCATCATTTGTCTTTTTCCTTTTTGTTTCAGTCGTAACTCGCTTGTTATTCCTCTGTTGGATTCCTTTCGTTTTACTACTTCAATTATGTTGCATAAAATCAATTT
>NW_019666618.1:0-243 GCF_002806865.2 Cucurbita pepo subsp. pepo
ACGTGGCCAGTTGAACTGAACCGACCACATCAACCCTAAAATCGAACCTCTTTAGTTTTTCATAAAATTGAACGACTTTTCGAGTGGTTCTCACGAAATTCTCAATGGTCACAAAGGAGTGTAACCTTCCGATGGAAGGATACCGAGTCAATTCTCCTAGACCCAATATAGACCTCTCTAGATAGTCCTCAGCCTGACATCCAATTTTTTACCTATATTTTTGGTGGCTTGGACTAAGGACAT
>NW_019666619.1:0-243 GCF_002806865.2 Cucurbita pepo subsp. pepo
TAAAGAAAACATGAAAAGACATTCAACAAAATTAAAGAAGGGCCCTTTCTTTTTTGTAGTGATGAGACAACATTATAATATGATTGGGATTTAAATTTAGTGGTTCAATCTTTTGATGAACGAATCTTCTTTTCCTTCCTCTATAGGTAATAAATGCAAGAATTATACACCATAGTCGGTGCCCAATTTAGCATCAAATTTCTCGTTGAATACTTATCCATCGTGATATGATCGAGTCTACTT
>NW_019666620.1:0-243 GCF_002806865.2 Cucurbita pepo subsp. pepo
CTAGCCTACCTATGCCAAAAACCACTTTGTACCTCCTTATCGTTCGATATGCCATGAGCTCACGACCCTCACCTTGATTGATAAGATGCCAATTATGATTATACTATCTAGATTGGTAGTCATACGATTTTGTACCGACCACGTGACCTAGATTGGTCTAAGTAGGGAAGTGTATCAAACTAAAAAAGTTATGACTATGTATTGTGTGTGGAAATGGACTTGGGCTCTCGAATATGATCCACA
>NW_019666621.1:0-243 GCF_002806865.2 Cucurbita pepo subsp. pepo
ATAAATTTGTATTTTGAGAGGAAGAAATAGTCTAAACACATCAGTTATCGTAACAAAATTAGGTTTCAAATGTTCTGTCCTGTCCGTTTCACAATTTCATTGTTTGAACTTGATTGAACTAAAGAAAAAGATGAGATTCAGACAAAATTTATGACCGTTTGGAAGGCAAGATATTGGGATCGAACTTGCAACGCAGAGCCCGAGCAATCGGCGAGCAAGTGGTTAGTAGCCAATAGTAGAGCA
>NW_019666622.1:0-243 GCF_002806865.2 Cucurbita pepo subsp. pepo
AATTATATAATTAAAATCCTAAATTTTTATTGGTAAATCAAATTAATGAAAACTATTAATTCACAAATTTCGTACATGAATAACATTTATTTTAATATAGGAATAATTACAAAGGATAGCGACTTTTCATTAAAATGAATAATTTTTATTAAATTGCTTGTGAATTTCTTAATTCATAGCTAGAATTTTAGGAGAAATTTGATTTTAATTGGGTAATTTAAATTGATTTTAAATGAAACCAAG
>NW_019666623.1:0-243 GCF_002806865.2 Cucurbita pepo subsp. pepo
AAGTACATTTTGTTGATATAGGTAATAACTTTTAATTCTTTTAATTCTTTCTTAACTACTTAGGATCAATCTCATTCATATATGATCCTGATTCATTCATGTATCCTTTCTTTACTCGAGACGACAATAAATCTTTAATTCATCACTTTGTTTATATTAAGTTGTAGCCATGATCTTCTCACAATAAAAGCTTTTGAACTCAAAAGAGCACATATTTGAGTGTGTGCTTCCTTTTGATTAAAC
>NW_019666624.1:0-243 GCF_002806865.2 Cucurbita pepo subsp. pepo
AAAATATAATTGAAAGCATAAAATGTTTTAAACAATTATTTCAAAAATAAAAAATCAACATATTACAACAATTTCATATATTAATTCATGTCAACTTGAAAATTAAAACCTAAAGAAAAAGTTTCAAAAGCTTTCTATCTTCTAGTTAATGAAAATTTTGATAGCAGAGACTAAAATCATTTATTTTTTTCAAAATTTCAAGAAAAAAAAATGTTGTTTTAAACATTGTGAACCATAAGGTTA
>NW_019666625.1:0-243 GCF_002806865.2 Cucurbita pepo subsp. pepo
CAAAAAATCCCATTTATAATTTTAATTCCTTTTAATTAAAATTTTCTGGTGGGCGCAGCTTTTTAATTTAGACCCAACGGACTCGGGTGAAGGATTCACACAGTTGTCAGCATACGTGGCAGAATCGCGTCTGGGACTTTACGACAATAGTCAGCATACAGCTGTAACTTCAGCGCTAAAACTAACACGTGTCCGCTTAACGTTACGCCGCATCGTATCCCAGCCCTCGTTTCCTTTAAGGTG
>NW_019666626.1:0-243 GCF_002806865.2 Cucurbita pepo subsp. pepo
ACAAAATTAAAAAATTGTACAGCCTTGAAAAGCTAATTTAAACGCTCCGATTTTGGTCAACAAAGGTCGTTCATACCTGATTATGCTTCGCTACAAAATCTGCTAAGGGCCCTCAAAACCAACAATTACGTGTTGAGGATTGTTGGGAGGTAAGCCCAAGTTCATTAGTCCAGGGATGGTCACGGGTTTATAATCACCACTAACAATTTTGTTAATACTTGCACTGAATGCCCGTAAGCTGTG
>NW_019666627.1:0-243 GCF_002806865.2 Cucurbita pepo subsp. pepo
CATCAAATAAAATGGTAAGTAATGTAAGAGGAAAAGCACAATTCATACAGTTTGTGATTCCCCACAGTAGAAGTCTGCTTTAGTAAAATCGCTTCTCGTGTAATAAAGCCAGCAAACAGAAGCCATACCGTCTCTACCACATCGCCCACTTTCCTGGTAATAAGATTCTAGACTCTTTGGGCAGCCGTAGTGTATCACTTGTCTTATGTTCGGTTTGTCGATGCCCATACCAAAAGCAATTGT
>NW_019666628.1:0-243 GCF_002806865.2 Cucurbita pepo subsp. pepo
AATTGTTGGATGGATTTTGAGGATTTGTCGAAGGAGGAGGAAGCGAGGAGCGGTAATATGAAGGGATGGAAAAGGGGCCGCGATTTGAGATAGAATATGGGCCTCATACACACGCGCATCAAACAATTTCTCCTTTTTTCCCTCATTGACATAAATACCCTCCTCGCATTTATCTATTTACCTTCCAATCCCTCTGGTGGTCCTGGATTAGCTCTGACGTTGCAGGCCTTCGTTAAAAAAAAA
>NW_019666629.1:0-243 GCF_002806865.2 Cucurbita pepo subsp. pepo
ATTAATGTTGTCTTTCGTGGAATTTAAGGTAATAATATGACAGCAAATGGTTTCAACTTATTGGTAGCTTTGGAATCCTAAGAGAGAATTTTTGTGCATGACGGGGCTTCTTTTTTTATTGTAACGATCACGAATTTAAAAAAAAAAAATACACAGTCACCAGAAATTTCGTGGCCCACGTGGAATCACGTTCTCTGACTCCCACAATGTGCCCAAATCATCAACAACAAAGTCCTCACCCTC
>NW_019666630.1:0-243 GCF_002806865.2 Cucurbita pepo subsp. pepo
AAATCTACCCCTCAAAGTTGGGAGGAGCATCCGATTTTAGTATGAATCTTGGTTCCCATGAACGCAAAACTGAGGAAATGAAACCAGAAAAGGAAGTTTGCACTAGTGGAGATGAAAATAGGGAGAGCAAGAGAACTGTGTTGGTACAAGAAGATGTAACTTCATGCGTCAAAGTGGATGTTGATCCTGAAGATTCGTCGCTCCCTACTAAATCGTAAGCGATATAAGATCTTCATTTCCATC
>NW_019666631.1:0-243 GCF_002806865.2 Cucurbita pepo subsp. pepo
CATTAACATTGCTCGGCGGCATCCCACTTTTGGGCGAGAACGACATAGTCCCTTCGCTTGGTCCATTACTCCCAGAGAAACCCCATTTTAAAGAGGACCCATCAATGGCGTCAGAGAAACCCCTCTTAGACCCAGAAACAAGATTCTTCAAAATACGAGAAGAACAGAACCCATTACTCTGTTTATCCTCAAAATCATTGCTAAAGAGCGAAATCCCAGTTCCCGATTTCCTCTCAGGCGACT
>NW_019666632.1:0-243 GCF_002806865.2 Cucurbita pepo subsp. pepo
TTAATTTCATTATCCATAAATATTAATTTTTAATAATATTAAAAAAAAAATTCTAAAATATTCAAATACCTAAACTTTTTAAAAAAATTTAGAGAATGCTTTTAAATTCTTTTAAAAATACCTTTAAACTATTTTAAAAATTAAAAAAAATACCCTCACTAAAAATACTCGTGATAATTTATGAGACGTCGATAGACGGCTTTTGTTCATAAATTAACGTTAAGAATTTTTTGTTTTTTTTTT
>NW_019666633.1:0-243 GCF_002806865.2 Cucurbita pepo subsp. pepo
AATATATATTGTTCATATTTTCTTTCAAAATATGAATGTCTACCTTGCTCTCTCTTTGCCATGAACCTACGTCTCCTGGTGGAGCTAAGCCAACAAACGCACCGTTTGCTGGAATGTAGTCTTCACTAACGTAGCTAGATCATGTCATTTACTTTAACTAATCAATTTTTGGATTAAGAACTAAAAATTCAACAAAAATATGTTAAAAACGAGAAATATAAATAGAATCGAAAATAAGATATT
>NW_019666634.1:0-243 GCF_002806865.2 Cucurbita pepo subsp. pepo
TTTTACTTTGATACCTAGCGAACTTCATATCAATGGGAAATCTAAAACAAATGCAAAATTTTAGACAATAAAGTAAAAGAATTTGAAACTAACCAACCTCGTGTTCAATGGCTTCTCCTATCTGACAAGCAGCTTGGACTACCCTGACACTACTGTTTCCTCCACTGTTAGTCATCAACAACCCCATTAACTTATGCATTGTAATCACAGCCATCATATCCGCCGGCAGAAGATCAAAATAAG
>NW_019666636.1:0-243 GCF_002806865.2 Cucurbita pepo subsp. pepo
GCCTCATCCTCAAGCTTAAATTCCGAAAAACTAAATGAAAAATACGAACTATAGAAATAAGAGACGATGAAAAAGTAATACGAACTCACTCTGCAATTAGGTTATTCGATCAGTTCGGACAGCTACTGAATGCTACCAAAAGAAAACGATGGAGATCTAAGAAGCAGTAGATCCACAGATTCATCAAACAAAAACTGTAGGCAAAAGAGGTTTCAAATTTATCATCCACCATATAAAAAAAAA
>NW_019666637.1:0-243 GCF_002806865.2 Cucurbita pepo subsp. pepo
AAAAAAACAAAAAAAGTACCCTTGAATTATATTCCGCAGGTACATGGGGGCCAAAAAACGCAAATAAAATTATTATGAAAGATGGGAGATATTGGCATAAATTTGATTGAAATATAATAAATTGATCTATCTTGAATTTTTTAACAAAAACATGTTATTATAAAAATATTTTTACATATTTAATTTAAAAATTAAATTTTTTATATAACTACTATTTAAAAATTAATTTTAAAATACTATTTG
>NW_019666638.1:0-243 GCF_002806865.2 Cucurbita pepo subsp. pepo
AAAAAAAAAAAAAAAAAAAAAAAAAAAATCAGAAAGCAACATGTATAGAAATTGGATTACAAAAAAAAGTAACGAAATATCGAAGGACTTAGTTTCCCTCATAGAAGGCAATAGTACTTGCCACCATTTATGTCTCTATGGAGCCAGATAGCACTAGTTGGCATCTGATGTTTAGGGAAAAAATAGAACTCTTATGCAACAGACTTAAAATAACAGACATGTCTATCCAAATAGAAGAACTCC
>NW_019666639.1:0-243 GCF_002806865.2 Cucurbita pepo subsp. pepo
CACCTTAAAGGAAACGAGGGCTGGGATACGATGCGGCGTAATGTTAAGCGGACACGTGTTAGTTTTTGCGCTGAAGTTACAGCTGTATGCTGACTATTGTCGTAAACTCCCAGACGCGATTCTGCCACGTATGCTGACAACTGTGTGAACCCTTCACCCGAGTCCGTTGGGTCTAAATTAGAAAGCTGCGCCCACCAGAAATTTTTAATTAAAAGGAATTAAAATTATAAATGGGATTTTTTG
>NW_019666641.1:0-243 GCF_002806865.2 Cucurbita pepo subsp. pepo
CAAACAAAGATGATTTCAATCCTTATTTTGAAAATAAATAGTCAAATGTAACCAACGAATTGTGATTTATTGTCAGAATAGTTGACATAAAACTCTGATGATGAAAATATGTTTCCTACCAAAGGAGTATGCCATTTTTCTTGTTATAACTAGCTACTTGGAATAAAAATATAAAAACAGCTTTCTACAGAAATAATTCACGGAAAAGGTTAGCAAACTAAGCGAGCCAGAGGTACTTTAAGA
>NW_019666642.1:0-243 GCF_002806865.2 Cucurbita pepo subsp. pepo
TAGCTTATTTATGAAGTTTGAAATTAAATAGAAAAAGAATGGTAGAATATGGAATCTGCTCTTCCAATTGCTATACATTTAATAGATAAATGACTTTGAAATTAAATTACAGCCCTACCATTGTAGTATTAAGAGTGCTCTCGGCTATTGGCTTCGGGCTACACAGCGAAGATTGGATAAAATGTGAATCCGACTGGTTAAATGAAAGAGAAGAAGGAATAGAATAATAATCAATATTCGTAA
>NW_019666643.1:0-243 GCF_002806865.2 Cucurbita pepo subsp. pepo
ATTCGAAATTTGGATTTAACACCTGATGACCCCGACATTCCTCTACAACATGATCACATTACTTATAGATGCTTCTAAGAGTGAAAACTATCCTCATAGATCAATATGAGTTCTTCCCGCATGGTTTCTCCTCGCTCGTATATATTCTGGAAAAAAAAAATTAGGAGGTTACCGAACATAGAATTGCTCCAATCAAAGCACGTTTAACCTTGAAGCTTTTATGATTGAGTCACCGAAAAAGAA
>NW_019666644.1:0-243 GCF_002806865.2 Cucurbita pepo subsp. pepo
TGTTTCAAATTCATCTTGTCTTGCTTCAGTCTTGACTTTCGATTCAGGAGCAAAGCCGCTCGACCGATAGGGAGAGGATTGAATGAATTTAGTTTTACCGAGTAAAAGAGTGTCTGATTCTTCTTGCATTCTGTTTAGATTTAGGATAGAATGAATGAATTTAGCTTTACCGAGAGAAAGAGTGAAAGAGGGTTCCGGTTGAACTATCTCTTTGCTTTTCTTTACTCTCTAGTTCCAGATTGA
>NW_019666645.1:0-243 GCF_002806865.2 Cucurbita pepo subsp. pepo
CTAGAGCTGGTAAAAGATTACGACATAGATATCCAGTACCATCCTGAAAAAGAAAACATAGTCGCTAACGCACTAAGTCGAAAAACAGTACACTCGTCAGCTCTCATCACAAGGGAGCCATGAGTGCAAGCTGATTTCGGACGAGCTGACATAAAGGCAGTAACCAAGGAGGTTATGGCCCAAATAGCCCGAGTGACAGTGTGTCCCACGCTCAGACAGAGTATCATAGACTCACAATGTGAG
>NW_019666646.1:0-243 GCF_002806865.2 Cucurbita pepo subsp. pepo
CAAACACACACAAAGAAGCAGTTTCCAATTGAATCTCCATGTCATCTAGAAACCAAAGCCTTTCCTTGTTACAAGATTGCCCATCCCAAATCCTCCACCTCTGTCACTTGAAACGACATTCTGATGCACTAATCGGCGTTCCCCCGGTAAATCTGTCCGAATCTATAAAAAAGTCTCTCATCTTTTTTCCTAACCACTCATCATTAAGAGGGATTTTAAAAAGAGATAGTATTTGAGATACAA
>NW_019666647.1:0-243 GCF_002806865.2 Cucurbita pepo subsp. pepo
TCATACTAATAATAAAAAAAATTATAATTATTTAAAAAAAAACTTTGAGATGCATTACTGATAAAAGTAATCGATCCCTAAACTTATAATATTTTCTTGTATTAAGTAGAATCTGATCTTATTGGAAACTCATCTTTTAAAGTTGTCTTATCACATAACTTTAATGAATAGAAGAATATAATAGATGTCTTCCTGATAAGACTATTGACCTCTAATAATAGATGTCTTACTTATAATAGATGT
>NW_019666648.1:0-243 GCF_002806865.2 Cucurbita pepo subsp. pepo
CTTATGCAAATGAAAATTAAAAATATTGTCTTATCCTTATCAAAGAAAGTTCCTACCAAACAATGAGTAACAGATAAACAGTCAACTCTAATGAAAGTGTCGTATTTATAGTCTACTTTAAGACACTCACGAGATTGATGGCTGAAAATCATAATCTACCCACAGTAGAGATCAAATTTTCGGTCTGAGATCGGTAGAAATCGTTTGTGTGAGAGGGGAACGAAGTATTCTTATAAGGGTATG
>NW_019666649.1:0-243 GCF_002806865.2 Cucurbita pepo subsp. pepo
ATCAAGATACTTTCTTGCCATGATTAGTACAGACACATACATTACGATGTTATGATAAAATATTGTGTACATCATAATACTATTTATGCTCCTTTCCCTTTGAGCGTTTTCAGTAACGTGAGTGTAGACTAGCTAAAGGCAAGGCTTAGGGAGTACGTATACGAGCTCACCTAAGATTCATGCACGTGAGTGTGGAGTACTGCAAATTCTAAAATATATATTTACTAACAATTAATATTTTAT
>NW_019666650.1:0-243 GCF_002806865.2 Cucurbita pepo subsp. pepo
AAGGAGAAGTATCCCGATGTTTGTCCCTCTAGTTTTCATCTTAAACATATTTCTCTCCCAACCCAAATAGCATACTTCTCCTAACAACTTCTAAAGAAAGTTAAAGGTTATGGTTTGGTTTATGAACTCGGAAGTGAGATTGAATAACTTTGTTTGACTATTATATAAAGAAAAACTCTTCTCACCAACACCCNTGAACTCGGAAGTGAGATTGAATAACTTTGTTTGACTATTATATAAAGA
>NW_019666651.1:0-243 GCF_002806865.2 Cucurbita pepo subsp. pepo
TATTTTTTTCATTTGATTTTGGCCTTCTCTGTATTTTCTCTTTTAGTTCTTCCTGCCTTTTCTATTTTTTTCTCTGTATGCCTTCTCTGTATTTTTTCTTTTACTTGTGTATTTTTTTTTCTCTATATGCGTTCTCTGTATTTTCTCTTTTACTTCCTTCCTCTCTCTGTATTTTCTCTTTTACTTCTTTNACTTCATGCTCTTTATTTTTTTTTTCTTTTCCCTCCATTTCTACTTTTCTCT
>NW_019666652.1:0-243 GCF_002806865.2 Cucurbita pepo subsp. pepo
GAACTGTCAGTAAATCCTCAAGAGAAAACCTTAACCGAAACCGACACCCTTTTCCTTCTTTCATGAGGCTCGGTAAAGTAGCTTAGCTTCTCTCCTGGACTGATTGATTGAATAAGGTCTCTTTTCTCCTTCACCTGTCGGTCTCACAACTTGGTTGGTTCTTTCTCCTTAATGAGAGTTGACTCCTTCACCTATTTTNTGAGACTGCCCAGGAAGTCAAGACTGAACTCAACAAGATTCTCC
>NW_019666653.1:0-243 GCF_002806865.2 Cucurbita pepo subsp. pepo
CCATACCATAAGTGAAGGAGGTAATCTCCTGAGAGAAGGGCAAGTCAGTAGCTCGACAAGACTATAGAAGATGCTTTAGCTTTAACCTAGTTTATTTACCCAGTGAAAGAAGTAATAGTCCATGAATTAGCGGCTTGACTTACCTCAATCAATAGGTTCCGGGAATACAGGGGCAGGCAATGGAATTGTGNAAGGGTTCCAAAGAAGTAATAGTCTAGTCGTTTACAGTTCAAGAATAACCAA
>NW_019666654.1:0-243 GCF_002806865.2 Cucurbita pepo subsp. pepo
TCGAAACCGAGAAAACAAAAGAATCAATGGTATACTCGTCTAGCAGAGCAAAGACCCCTCCGAAATAGTCTTTTAGTATAGAGGCATTCTGAGCCGACTACTACGACTACATGCGCATCTAGTGCAGTGGCTTAGCTACCTTGACCATCTTCCGAAGAAAAAAAGNTCACTCTGACCCCCGAAGCGATCTTCTTCTAGTTGCGGGACAAAATCCGGCAGCCAATTGCTGGCTCTGAATAACCT
>NW_019666655.1:0-243 GCF_002806865.2 Cucurbita pepo subsp. pepo
CATCTACAAAGATGAGACCTTAATGAGGAACCAAATCAAGTCGACACTTACAAACAATACAAATACGAACAATAATGAGGAAAGGAAAACAATTTTTTTTCTCTTTTTTAATTATTAAAAATATAGAGAACGAACCATTTTAATTGGAAACATTCCTCTAATGAATTCCCTGGGAACTTCTATAGTAAATGGNTCAAAGCCTCCGGTATCTATTACCTGTCAGAATTGGACTATAACGAAATT
>NW_019666656.1:0-243 GCF_002806865.2 Cucurbita pepo subsp. pepo
AAAAAAAGAATAACACCAAAAAGGTATCAAGAAAACACAACAGTTTTGTTTGTATTCAACAATTCTTTCCAAACATGAATATTACATGCCTTTAAATATGCCCAAAAGATAACCCTAACCTAATAAAGTTCAAACATCAACTACAAATCACTAATAAATGCTATTAAATACAAATTGAAGAAATTAAGGCATTCATANCAATGGCAAGTCTTCTAATAAATGCTATTAAATACAAATTGAAGA
>NW_019666657.1:0-243 GCF_002806865.2 Cucurbita pepo subsp. pepo
TATAAATGACAATAATATTCATTAGTCAGATATTACAATTGGGAAGAAGTTCTTATCTTTTGAGGAATTCATTAAGAAGCTATAAATGACAATAATATTCATTAGTCAGATATTGCAATTGTGAAGAAGTTCTTTATCTTTTGAGGAATTCNTATCTTTTGAGGAATTCATTAAATTCCCTCTCCACAAGTAGCAAGCAGTATAACTAGATTATAAGTCCTCTCTCTATATGTGCTTGTGGGA
>NW_019666658.1:0-243 GCF_002806865.2 Cucurbita pepo subsp. pepo
TGTTGCCAGGTTTGCAATGCACGAACCAAATCATAAAGCTCCTTGTCATAAGTTGGATACTTCATAGATGCACTAGTCAACTTCTCACTAAAGAACATTAAAGGTCTTTGATTTTGCAGTAATACAGCACCTATCCCTACTCCACTAGCATCACATTCAATTTGAAAAGTAGAATCAAAATTAGGNATCAAAATTAGGTAAGGCAAGCAAGGGAGCAGAACTCAATTTTTCTTTCAAAGTATT
>NW_019666659.1:0-243 GCF_002806865.2 Cucurbita pepo subsp. pepo
ATGTTGTGATATAAAGAAAATTCTATTAGTGATTTGACTTATCCTGTTTAATCCAATCAGTTTTAACAAATATAATAATGTATCCAAATCATTATTAATTTGCAACGATACTTTAGTGAGTTAGAGCAACTGCTACCGAGGGTCTGTCACACTCATTCACTAAACCAAGACATTCTTGACTTAAACACTATTCCCAGAANACTTGTTCCTATAGTGTTCTTAGTTATCGCTATTTTGGTCAAG
>NW_019666660.1:0-243 GCF_002806865.2 Cucurbita pepo subsp. pepo
TACATCACTTAAGCATGCTCATAAAACTGGGCTAACTAAGAGCAAGTACTGGTCCGATCTCTAGGTAGTAGGTGTTCCGTCAACCATCAACTTAAGTACCTTCAGCCTTAAACAAGATCGTGCCAGGTGAGCTTTCTCGTAACCACAATATTGTAAGACATCGACCTATTTTAACTATTAAAATTGATCGTGCTCNACAATATTGTAAGACATCGACCTATTTTAACTATTAAAATTGATCGT
>NW_019666661.1:0-243 GCF_002806865.2 Cucurbita pepo subsp. pepo
GGATTCTAGAAGGACCTCTAGCTTTGCAAATTTCAGCATTGCAGCCTGTACTTGCCTGCTTAACTTTCTTAGCCAACATCTCTGGTTTTCCCCGAACCAAGAGGTCTTGCTTATCTATACCCAACAGTCACACTTTCAGCCGAAAGACTGATTTTTTTCATAAAGTCGGTTCATAGAACAAGAAAGAATNTGCCTTTTCTTCAACCCTGCTATCAACCTAGCCATTCTCGCTTGTTGCTTTAA
>NW_019666662.1:0-243 GCF_002806865.2 Cucurbita pepo subsp. pepo
ATCTTCCATCATCATTTGCATCATACCTTGAATTGCTTGAATGGTTGTATTAAGATTTGGGACTGGTGGTACTCCTTCTCCATTATGTGACATTTTGTTATCAAGGGGCCTCTCCACACTTCTCACAAAAATTTCACTCAGGGACACCGTGTTTAACACTCAAAGGTGGGCTTTTGGTACTAGGTNTTTTTTTCGAGAATCTGAGAGAGAAAAAATTGATACAAAAAAAATAACAATAAAAAT
>NW_019666663.1:0-242 GCF_002806865.2 Cucurbita pepo subsp. pepo
ATATTGGGATGAAGAAAATATAAGTGAAGAAATGCCAGCTTGTCGACAAATGTTTAACATTTTTCATCCATTTGATCCTGTAGCATACAGGTCTGTGAAAGCAACCCTTGTAATGAGCAAGTAGAGAATGTATATTTGACCATTCTAAGTGCTAGAATGTTTTCATAACCAGCTACCTTGTGATTTATTGTCTGTTATTTGATTGACATTTTTCTTTTCATTGACCCTTCCTTTTTGTTTAC
>NW_019666664.1:0-242 GCF_002806865.2 Cucurbita pepo subsp. pepo
TGATTCCTGGATCAGGGAAGCGAGCAATTGGCAGATACTTGAAGAAGACGACAAAATTCTTCGCCAAAATCAAAGAAGGGAAGATTCCAGTCCAGAGATGTGGATGGTTTTGTCGTCTAAACCAGAACGAAAGCGTAATGGAATTGAATAGACGGAGCTGCTTAATCCATAGGCGGAACAGTTTGTGGTGTTGATTTCGGAAAAGAAAAGGGTTAGCAGAAGAAATCAAAAGGGGCAGGTGA
>NW_019666665.1:0-242 GCF_002806865.2 Cucurbita pepo subsp. pepo
ACGTACCTCCCAGAGATATAACGAATCGCAAAAGGAAAACTCGCGTCTGAATAAAACCATAAGCATCCTGAAAGCGAAAAGATAGTCACCACCCCCAAGTGTCTCTGTGTTCATAAAAACAGCACCTTCATTGTTACTTTTCAAAGTTAGGTAGCAATGTCTGTTCTAGACCCCTAAGTTACACAATTTTCAGTTGAATTATGGTCATTTAAATCGATCGCCATTCGCAACGATCATCGAAT
>NW_019666666.1:0-242 GCF_002806865.2 Cucurbita pepo subsp. pepo
AAAAATAAAAATATTGATTAATTAGTAGTGTAGATAATCTAGGATGGAAACAAGCATGTTCCAGAATTTTCAAACTATTGATAAAAATATAGTTAAATCAATTAATTAAAAAAGAAGCAATAAATTGGCATAAATGATATTCAGAAATATTCATGTTGCCAAGTCAAACATTATTCAAATGTGTTGACCATACCCCATCCAAGATAATATATTTATTATGATCACCTATAATGTATGCCTTG
>NW_019666667.1:0-242 GCF_002806865.2 Cucurbita pepo subsp. pepo
TTTTTTTTTTCCAAAAAAAATCAGTCTACTATTTAAAATCGAAGACTTTATTTTAGTTTATTACTTAAATGATTTTGGAAACCTTTTATAGTTTATGAATCCAAAAAGAAATTATCTAGGATGATTCTAGTCTGTGTTTTCTGTGCTTTCAGTGCCAGTCACAGCTGAAGACTCTATATGCCGAGGGAATTGAGGGATGTCACATGGAATTTGCTGCTTATAACTTACTCTGTGCGATCTTG
>NW_019666668.1:0-242 GCF_002806865.2 Cucurbita pepo subsp. pepo
AGCACCATAGGAGAGTAATTTTTTGGCATTTAATGCTGAGACCATCTTAGGTAACGTTTTTGCTTTAGATTCCGTGAATTTGAAACTTGGCTGACCTAGGGGCTTAAACATCACTTCCTTGTTAAAGAAATTAATAAGTGCACGATTATTTGGCAACCATTCCATCCCTAAGAGGACGTTAGAATTTTTTTATATCCAAGACTATCTGTGTCACATCCACGTGAGGTTTCCATACTCACCCG
>NW_019666669.1:0-242 GCF_002806865.2 Cucurbita pepo subsp. pepo
GAAAATGGGGTTGTGGGGATTTGTTTGGTCGTTTCTCCATGATTACATTGGGGAAAGATTCCAATGTCGAATATTAAAAGAAAATAGTCATCAATCATATTTGAGAGAGACGTGAAGCCACTCGATAACCACTCTCGTGCAATCGATGCGAAATATTATCTTTAAGAAACGTTACAAACAAGAAATAGGGGAATTGAAAAGGTCTAGTCCATTAATATCAGCCATTGATCGATCAATCAAGC
>NW_019666670.1:0-242 GCF_002806865.2 Cucurbita pepo subsp. pepo
ATTTTTAATTTTTGTTTTCATCATATTTATATTTTAAAATTCTATTTTAATCGTATGAATTTTGAAGAATATATTGTAATATTGTTTTATATTTTTAATAAAAAAAATTACAAATTACAAATTTCTCGGCCCGGGACAAAGTCCATTTTATTACCTCTTCTCTAGAAATAATGTCTACTTCAGAAATTGCTGTAAAAAAAATAACCGCAGAAATCCAAACATTTATCTATAAGACGCGTTTT
>NW_019666671.1:0-242 GCF_002806865.2 Cucurbita pepo subsp. pepo
TCATCAATGATTGGGAGATGAAGAAAAGATTCTCAAAGTTTGGCACCATCAACAAGGCCCACTCGTTGTATACCTGATCACTCGCTCAACGACAACTCAACGCCGATCATCACGGCATCGGCCTCTTCGTTGGTGGTGATGGAGATGCCGGCACTTGGTGGCAGTGTGGAGGAGTGAGCGAGCCTGCTCAGGATGGACCCAACGATGTGCTTATTTTTGCACTTTGCATTTTCTTCTACTCG
>NW_019666672.1:0-242 GCF_002806865.2 Cucurbita pepo subsp. pepo
ACTTATAAATCCATGATCATTCCTTAAATTAGCCAATGTGGAACTCCCTCCCATCCATCCTCAACAATCCTACCTTCGAACAAAATATACCATAGAGCCTTTCCTAAGGTCTATGTAGCCCTCGAACAACCTCCACTTAATCGAAGCTCAACTCGTTTCTCTGGAGCCTTCAAACAAAGTACATCCTTTGTTCAACACATGAGTCACTTTTGACTGCACCTTCGAGGCTAGCAATTTCTTTG
>NW_019666673.1:0-242 GCF_002806865.2 Cucurbita pepo subsp. pepo
TTTGAGATCCATGTCGAAAACGAAGAATTACTTATAAAGGTATGAAAACATCTCCCTAACAGACGCGTTTTAAAACTATGAGCGATACATAACGGTCAAAAAAGCGGACAATATCTGCTTGTTACAATGGTATCAGAGCTAGACACCAAGCAGTGTATCAGAAGGACACCAGCCCCCATGGGGTGGATTGTGAGACCCCACATTGGAGAGGAGAACGAAACATTTCTTATAAGAGTGTGGAA
>NW_019666675.1:0-242 GCF_002806865.2 Cucurbita pepo subsp. pepo
TTATTTGTTTTATGTGACATTTTATTTTTATTTTTTTAAAATTTAGTTTTTGAATTTGCATTGATTGGAGCATTGGTGGTGTTGTAAACGGAAAATTAAAATGGTTATTTAATAATTTATTAAAATTGATAAGATGTTAAATTTATACATACTAACTATTTTTATTTATTAAAAAAAAACATTAATTTTAAATTAATATTTAATATAAAAATTATTATATTAGAAAGAATTAAAAAAAAAAA
>NW_019666676.1:0-242 GCF_002806865.2 Cucurbita pepo subsp. pepo
TATAAAATTCTTTCTAAATTAAATAATTTCAACTAAAAAGTGAAAGTACAGAATTATGACCCAATAAATCAATACATAAAATATAAAATTTCAACAAATTCCAATCTAGCTTTTATCTTTCTCCAAGTCCAATCATTTCTTATTGTGCCTTTTTTTCTATGGTAGTCCACCAAACATAGTTGTTTTTTTCAACCATTATTCAAATAAAATCCTACTAAAAATTGTTTCTCATGTTATATGCT
>NW_019666677.1:0-242 GCF_002806865.2 Cucurbita pepo subsp. pepo
AATAAATCTTAAGAAGGTTAATGCATACAAAAACTATTAAACATCTTAGAGGTCACATAGGTAAAAGAGAAAAATACTTACAAAAAAAGAAAAAATTTAAAATAAAATAGTAGTAAAATAGACAAATGGTTGATTACCCTGTAGGGATATTTTTGTCCTCTTGGCACCCTTTCTTAACGAGGAATTTGTGATCGATTGTGATTAAGGAGTAAGAAAGTAAAAGAATGAAGAAAAAGAAAGAG
>NW_019666678.1:0-242 GCF_002806865.2 Cucurbita pepo subsp. pepo
GATATATTATAAAATATAATTTTCATGTGCATATATGCTCATAAGGAAGGTTCAGGGAAGAATCCATTTTCCTTTTTTTATTAAAAGAAAATAATAATAATAATAATAATTTTCATCGATCCACGAGATCGAATGCCAAATGGCTCAATCGTGGTTTAACTAGTAAAATAAATATTCTATATTTCACGAAAATTAAATATTAAGTTCATTTTTAGATTGAAAATTACAATATATAACAATAT
>NW_019666679.1:0-242 GCF_002806865.2 Cucurbita pepo subsp. pepo
AGAATATATTTCTTTGGTCACTTATTAGAAGAAAAAAAAAAAATAATCTTTGAATGGTTAAAGGAGAATATATAATTCCAATTACAACCTCTGAACCATTAAAAATAAGCACCATGGCACTCTACAGTCTACCCGAAAAAATAAGGTAAAAATAGTTTTCTAGCACATAAGCGAGAGACAGGTGACACAATTCAATAATTTGATCAGAGGTCTGATGGTTTTAGTTTCTAACATATGACGCG
>NW_019666680.1:0-242 GCF_002806865.2 Cucurbita pepo subsp. pepo
CCACCCAAAGACTAGTCTATGAAACAAAGGCTTTGTTGAAGTACTAAATCATCTCCACACATGAAACCATATATGGTCTAGGGGTATTATGGTTCTTGATACGAATCACGGTGTTTCAGATGTTTCAACTGGACCTATTACAGAATCCAATGCCAAGAAGAGCCAACAAACATTCATTTTTCATCTACAAAATTAGATAGCCTCGGTTCAACCATCATTTCATGTGTTACAAGCTGATTCGG
>NW_019666681.1:0-242 GCF_002806865.2 Cucurbita pepo subsp. pepo
GAAAGAGACAAGTAGAAAAGTCGATATGGGACTTTCATCCAACAATCGTGACCTTAATTGGTGTGGTGTAGCAAAAGTAGCTTTGAAACCGAAGTTAAGGACGATATTGTAATTTAAGAAACAATAGGGATAGTTTTGAAATAAATAGAAAGTTGAGGGGTATTTGATGTAATATTAGTAAAAATGATGGTAGGATGGACCATGTAGGTAATGGACCAAGGTGGTGACCCAATTATTTTACC
>NW_019666682.1:0-242 GCF_002806865.2 Cucurbita pepo subsp. pepo
ACAAAACTCTTATTAAACGTGGACCGCGACCCAGTTTTTTTAGCATGTACATCAAACGTCACAGATTAGGGTTTACGAATTAGGGTTCGATTTGAAGCACTCCGTTTCTTCGAAATTCTATTCTAACTCATCAAGACTTATCGAATAATTCCCAACAAAACTTTTCGAAAACGTCGACCTCGACTCGGTTTTTTTCGCAAGGACATCAAACGTCTCAAATTATGGTTTCCGAATTAGGGTTC
>NW_019666683.1:0-242 GCF_002806865.2 Cucurbita pepo subsp. pepo
AAAAAAAAAAAAAAAAAAAAAGAATTGTCTAAAGTAATATTGACTAACTTATAATAGTCTAGCTCATGGCTCAACCCTCCACTTGACTCATTAGCCCAAAGTTTACGTCAAGCTTGGATAGACCCAATCACTTTCCCATTGAAGTTTAATCATTTTATTGTTTTTAAAAATATATATTTATTCAATACTTTCAAAAATAAATGTTGTTAAATTTTATTGAATTTATATTTATATTTTATTTA
>NW_019666684.1:0-242 GCF_002806865.2 Cucurbita pepo subsp. pepo
ATCTTAAAATATAATTATCAACCCATAGAGACACAACCCACTAAAACTTTAATGAAAATTTCTAAATTTGATATATTAATGATTTATCAACGAGATTCTTCATTTGGTCTCATTTATAAGTGGCAGAGTTTGATTCAACGATGGGTTACCAAATCTTTTTGATTCGTGGTCTTGCTTTCATCCCAACTATTTTGGGTCACGATGCAAGAATGGGAACAATTATGGTTGATGGAAACTCAACA
>NW_019666685.1:0-242 GCF_002806865.2 Cucurbita pepo subsp. pepo
ATCTCAAATATTATGTTGTCCAACTTTAATGATAAGGTAATCAATGGAATGCACTTTGTTCTAAAGAATATCAATGTAAGTATGCAAGTATGAAATCCAAAAATAGTATCCCTTAAGCAAGCATTTGGCTGGGAATTGAGATAAGTCATTAACCCAAGTGTAATGGCCCAAGCCCCCCGCTAGTAGATATTGTCCTCTTTAGGCTTTCCCTCAAGGGAACAAAAAGATAACCCGATCGATAA
>NW_019666687.1:0-242 GCF_002806865.2 Cucurbita pepo subsp. pepo
CACTGATGGAAGAAGTGACCACTGAGGAAACTATTCCAAGCAAAATCAAGGAGGTACTAGACAGTTATGCTGACATAATGCTAGAGAGCTTACCACAAACATTACCACCCTGTCGAGGCATTGATCACGAAATTGAACTCCTCCTCGGGGTTAAACCCCCAGCGAAGAACGCATACCAGATTGCTCCCCCTGAGCTAGCGAAATTGAGGAAACAACTAGATGAGTTGTTGATGGCAGGATTC
>NW_019666689.1:0-242 GCF_002806865.2 Cucurbita pepo subsp. pepo
AAATAACAAGACATCTGAAACAGATAAGAAAAATAAAAATGCCCGGATGTATCCTGAGGGCTACAAAATACACAAAATGCAACTATTTTAGCATTGGTTCTATGCCTTTCATCGTGATGCCATCATCTGTACATGGGTGCCTTATCTTTACCTTAAACAATAAAAGTAGTAAGTGTCTTGAGTATTTTAAGCAATACTCTATAAGTAACCCCACTTTGGTATCTGAGAATGGAAACACACGG
>NW_019666690.1:0-242 GCF_002806865.2 Cucurbita pepo subsp. pepo
GCAAATTTAGAGGTCCTTCTAGAATCCTTGCAAACATTCACGGAAAAAGCTAACTTAACTGATTGATTCCAACCAAGAGCTGAATAGAAGATGAATGACTCTTAGATCAAACTTGGAATCTATGATGGTCACTCTTAGATACCAAGACAATTCACTCCAGAATTAGCTTGATCAAAACTAATTCAATGAATCGGTTTAAACATCAAACCTAAAGCAAGGTTTGAAAAAGAATAACACCAAAA
>NW_019666691.1:0-242 GCF_002806865.2 Cucurbita pepo subsp. pepo
TTCAGCCTCAATTGTTGTTGAATGATTATATTCAATTTTTTTCTTGTATTATTTTCATATCTACGTTACTATACATTATTCTACCGATGGGTATTTATTCAACCATATTAGGTTTTTGAATTAAATATATATTTGATAGAATTCATCGACAATATAATTGTCAATTGAGTATATCTCAATGGGTATAAACATCAATAACTATTCTAAATATCGATAGTTCGATCTCTTTGCAATTATTGAAT
>NW_019666692.1:0-242 GCF_002806865.2 Cucurbita pepo subsp. pepo
CATTTGAGTTCGAAGCTAAATTTAAAACTAAATAGTGATAGAATAACTGTGTGTAATAGCCCAAGCTTACGGCTAGTAGATATTGTCCTCTTTGGTCTTTCCCTTTCAAGCTTCCCTTCAAGGTTTTTAGAACATGTCTGCTAGGGAGAGATTTCTACACTCTTATAAAGTCGTTCTCCTCCCCAACCGATGTAGGATATCCCAATCCACCACCCATTCGGGACCCAACATCTTTCAGGCAC
>NW_019666694.1:0-242 GCF_002806865.2 Cucurbita pepo subsp. pepo
GTTGGGAGGCATGTTGGTTTTGTCTTTATCAAATTAGTCAAAAATAATAATACTAATAATGACACTTTTTAATTACATTTTTTTATAATGTATGGATTAAACCTAGAATTTGTATAAAGGTTCAAATTTTAAGTTTAGTTTGGAGAAGAATTGTTGTGAAGAGTGTTAGATCGTAAGAACGATGACAATTAGGATCTCTCGGGCTTTCATTTCAAGCGCACGCCGGTTTCTGCTTTCTTCCA
>NW_019666695.1:0-242 GCF_002806865.2 Cucurbita pepo subsp. pepo
GATTGAGTTGTCATACTCACAATTTCCTTTTACCAATATTATTCTACACATGGAGTCATATGGTGGGGCTTTGTACCATTTCTACACTAAAAAAATGAACCAAAGGTACCCAAAAAAGTACCAACTCCTAGCATGCCTGCATAAACCCACAAATCTTTACACCATATAACTTCTAAATTCTATATACCCGACTTAATTTACACTGTTTTCTTGGCTAATTACAACACGAGATGAAGAGATGA
>NW_019666696.1:0-242 GCF_002806865.2 Cucurbita pepo subsp. pepo
ATCACTAGAACTTTTAAATATTTAAATAATACAAAATAAATAACATTTGGGCCCAATAAAGCCCAAATCAGAGGCCCAGAAGATGGAATTTTAACTATATCGGTCAAAAAGAGAATAAAAAAGAGGAGAATTTTATTTATCTTTTTAATTTTTAATTTTTTAATTTTTAAAAATTTAAAGGATTCCTAACCAATGGAAATCTCATCCATCTATCACCTTTGTGGTGGAAGATTTTATTTGGT
>NW_019666697.1:0-242 GCF_002806865.2 Cucurbita pepo subsp. pepo
ATCTGCTGTCTGGCTCTAATACCATTTGTAACAAATATTGTCCGGTTTGGCTCGTTACATATCGTCGTCAACCTCATAGGTTTAAAACGCGTGTGATACACATATTTTTATACTTTTATAAGGAATGATGTGTTCTCCTTATCGGCCTCAAAGTTTTAATGTAATATTTTAAAACTTCGAGACTAAATAGAAATTACATTCTAACGTCGGAAAATGATAATTAAATAAATATATATATATAT
>NW_019666698.1:0-242 GCF_002806865.2 Cucurbita pepo subsp. pepo
CCGCCCAGGCCATCATGCAGCTAGCCAGAGAGGGGACGACCCGCCAGTTTCAGGTCGAAAACAATCTACTTCTCACCAAGGGAAATCATTTGTACGTTCCCCATTCGGGGAACCTAAGGAAACTCCTACTTAAGGAATGCCACGACACACTATAGGCAGGCCACAAGAGGTGACAGAGAACCTATGCCCTCCTAAAAATGGGGTACTACTGGCTGAACCTATGCGACGATGTGACACAGTTC
>NW_019666699.1:0-242 GCF_002806865.2 Cucurbita pepo subsp. pepo
AAACTAATCATTCAACCCAGAAGATAACTACACAATGGGTACGAAAAGAAACCTCTTAACTAGTTCATTGAATTGACTTGTTTATGAAAAGAGTAAAGTTTGGTTTCTCTTCTATTCTTTAGAACTAATTTTATCTTTAATTTCCTATTTAATCAATCCATTCATTATTCAGCCTTTCCCAGCCATTTTAGAATTTGTTTAGCCGAAGTGTCCTTTTATAATGAAAAAACATAGTTTCCTTT
>NW_019666700.1:0-242 GCF_002806865.2 Cucurbita pepo subsp. pepo
ATTTATACCGAGTGTTTGATCGTCTCGTTCACCGGAAAGGCGCGGTAAAGAATAATCGGAAGGAATGCGGATGGGATCGGAGATGAATTCGGGATGTTATTATGTCGCCGGAGTGAGCAGTTTCGAATCCTTATATATTCGTAGCTAAATCGACGACGATCAGAATTGTTTTCCACATTTTTCTTGGATTAAAATTAATAAAAATTCCTTTAAATTCTATAATTTATCTAAAAATAATAATA
>NW_019666701.1:0-242 GCF_002806865.2 Cucurbita pepo subsp. pepo
ATTTACACTAGACTTGGATATATAAACGTTAAAAGAATGAGGATGTTGGCTGCGAAAGGAGTTTTAGAAAGCTTGAAACTAGTTATTATGAGTATTTGTAAGATCTGCATTATGGGCAAGCAAAAACAAGTTCGCTTCACAAAGGTTGCAAAAAAAAGCTAAAGGAAGAACGGTTGGAAATGGTCTGTAAAAATGTTTGGGAACTATCTCCTATTTCATCACTATGTTGATCTAAGCTTCAC
>NW_019666702.1:0-242 GCF_002806865.2 Cucurbita pepo subsp. pepo
ATTCGTCTAAATCTACCCCTGATGTGTGTAAAAGGTTTTGGTATTACTTTTGTTGCGTAAAATGGATGTTTTGACATCGATTTCGTATGGTTTGGCCTCGCGAGAGTTTCGTCGGATTTTTCTGTTCCTCTTCATTTTTCTTAATTTTTTTTGTTCTTTGTAGGGGTTTTTGAGGTCGCTAAAGGTCGGGGTCGAGTTCTATGGCATCCCAGCCTTCGGTCGTCCTTTGTGGGTCGTGTGCG
>NW_019666703.1:0-242 GCF_002806865.2 Cucurbita pepo subsp. pepo
ATGTCGAAGTTCAATATGTTTTGTTCTACTCTGAAATGTTGAGTTCTTTGTTACGTAGATAGTTGTTTTGTTATCACAAAATATCTCTATTTCTCTTTTTTGCTTTTGTGGAAAATAAACTAACATTTTTTTTAACCAAATGACTTGACACGCTATTGAAGCTGCTGCAACATATTCTTGTTGCTTTCTTCTTTGATCTCTAAATTGTTGTTAATTATTTCAAATTTAATTAAACTTCAAAA
>NW_019666704.1:0-242 GCF_002806865.2 Cucurbita pepo subsp. pepo
GACAATCTTGTCCTCTACACAAAGAGGTGGGAGGGAGACAAAACATGGACATTGCTAGATCATTAATTTATTACAATTAGATGAGTCTGAGATTCCTTGTGTCTCCCTCGGTGATATAAATAGCCTCCTGAAGGCCAAAAGATGAAGTCAACTTGAAACTCCTTTGGCTGTTCTACAATTCATTGGTTTAGCCTTTTGTAAAAAAGATGGATTCCTTTGCTGCCAACTCCAAGAAATCATTC
>NW_019666705.1:0-242 GCF_002806865.2 Cucurbita pepo subsp. pepo
ATGACCATTCGCATATAAGTTAGTAATTAGGCGAACACAACGTTGTGAACTGAAATTAATCTTTTCCAAAACTTTCCCCTAATCAAACCTCATTAAAGTAAGGATGAGTATATGATACAAAATGGCTTGATACCTTCTATTGTTAAACAAGCTGTAAACGTAACGGCGTGTTGCTAGGCAATCCCCACGTCGAAACAACGATTGAGAATCTCTTCTAGAAATAGTTAAGACCAATAACACCA
>NW_019666706.1:0-242 GCF_002806865.2 Cucurbita pepo subsp. pepo
ACTATACTGGCAACCATAAGCACAATTTCCTCTTTCTTCTAAACAGAAGAACATTCCCCACAATGAATAACTAGTTGGGAAACCTTTTCTAAAACCAGATACCAATTAAATCCATAATTAAATTCATACATGGGAAAATATTAAAAATTCATTAAAAGCATAAAACTAAGACATTTGTATACCTCCATTCAAAGAATAGCACTAACTGAGTAGAGAGCATGAATCAAGACTAGGATTCAAAG
>NW_019666707.1:0-242 GCF_002806865.2 Cucurbita pepo subsp. pepo
TTCGAGGCCTTTTAACCGCACCACCAACACCACCACCGCCGCCGCCGCCACCCGTTTGTTGTTGATTCTGATCATTCCCACTTTTCTTTCCACCCTCTGATGTACTCTGTTACCAATTTCAATTTCAATCATTATTGTTCACAACCCTAATCATAACCCAACCAATTACTTTTTATTGTTTTTACCTTTGATTTATCGCCAGCCAAGGCTGCAGCGTTGTACGACGCCGGAATATAACTCGC
>NW_019666708.1:0-242 GCF_002806865.2 Cucurbita pepo subsp. pepo
GTATGTTGACATTGATGGACTTGATAATGGATTCTTCATATGCAGATTCTTGCGGCAATTTTTGTTATTCTTTTCTCTGCATCAAATGTCTATAGCGCTCTTTCGCCTCATGGGATCATTGGGCCGTAACATGATTGTTGCCAATACCTTTGGATCCTTTACTATGTTAGTTGTTATGGCTCTCGGAGGATATATTATTTCAAGAGGTTAATAGTGCATGTTTTCTATATCAACGTCTTAAC
>NW_019666709.1:0-242 GCF_002806865.2 Cucurbita pepo subsp. pepo
ATTGAGTCTTTTTCTAAAATTTCATGAGCGACAATTCATTTTGTAGATTTTTAACTCAGACGTTTCATTGAAATAAATGTTCATGTGGACAATAAGGTTGGCAAACTTATTCGATCTTAATTCCAAGAACCTCACTTTTTTTAATTATTTTTATTATTATTATTATCATGAAGATTCCATTAACTTGATCAACCGTTTTGTGTAGATTCATGCATTACGTGGTTCTCCAAGTCATGAACTTG
>NW_019666710.1:0-242 GCF_002806865.2 Cucurbita pepo subsp. pepo
GTAAAACTAGTTATTAACTCGAAAAAGTTTAGAAAAATGGTTAGTGATTTATTTTAGAGAATAGTTAGTACAGGTTCGAAGTTATTAAACTAGCAAGTTTAAGAAAGTAATTAATGCTTTATTTAAGAGAATTGTGAGTAGTTTTTAACGTTGAGAAAATTCATTAATGCTTTCTCTCCTATAATTACTCATTAGATGTATGCTCTGTTCCTAACAACAACAAAAAGAATTGAAAAGTACAC
>NW_019666711.1:0-242 GCF_002806865.2 Cucurbita pepo subsp. pepo
ATCTAGGTAAACCAAGTACAATGTCCATTGAAAGTTCAATGCGTATGGAATTAGGAACTGTTAGAGGGGAGTAAATTCGTGGATTTTGGCTTGAATCCCTTGAAGTTTGGCAATTAAAACAACTTTTAACAAAGTCGCAACATCTTTTTTAATTTGTGGCCAAAACAACTTAGTAGAAAGGGCGGCGAGAGTTTTATCACAACTGAAACGATCGGCCCAGAACAAATGAGATTCATGTAAAG
>NW_019666712.1:0-242 GCF_002806865.2 Cucurbita pepo subsp. pepo
ACATGAAGTTGATTTGTGTGGGTTGTTGGTCAATTGCTAAGAAGTAGGCTTATGTAAAGGAGAAAGAAAGGCCTTAATGAAAACTCTGTTGGATCTTCCCTCTTCAACAAACTTTGCCCACAAATATATTTAGTATACCATTGATTCAGCTTCTTGTGGCTCTTGTTTAACCCCTTCCCTTCAAATGCACCTCTCTTTCACACACAATTAACCAAAACCGAAACAAATCGAGAGCTAACAAC
>NW_019666713.1:0-242 GCF_002806865.2 Cucurbita pepo subsp. pepo
AGAGAGAGAGAGAGAGAGAGAGAGAGAGAGAAAGAGAAAGAAAACCCGCTAAAAGCACGCGGTTTAACGGAAAGCGGTGAAATCGAAACCAGCCAAGAACTGAAACGAGGCTGATTTTTGAAGCGGCTCGTTGGAGCTCGTGATTCAGCGCCCCAATTCACTTCAATCCAATCCACTCCAATTCAATTCAACCTAATTCAATGCAATTCAATCCAATTCAAAAAGAGTTTTCAAGTATGGTT
>NW_019666714.1:0-242 GCF_002806865.2 Cucurbita pepo subsp. pepo
TCATTTATAAATTTTAAAAAATGTAAAATAGATTGAGGATTTAACCGATACAAAATTATAAAATTTAGAAATTTATTAGATAAAAAAATTGGAATTTTGTAAAATTATTAGATAATTTTTAAAATTCAATATATTTTACCTTATTACCTTATTTTAATAATTTATTTACAAAATATTTTCTTAAAATTTTATAAAATATTGATTAAAATATCTTTTGTTTATAACTTTTGAAAAATACATCC
>NW_019666715.1:0-242 GCF_002806865.2 Cucurbita pepo subsp. pepo
GAAAACACAAATTTGAACAAAAAAAATAGAATCAGAAATAGAATAAGAATGCATTTTGCTCCGTTTCGATACATCGATAAACCCACACTTCCTAGAGAATTAGAAGCTTGAAGAATGGGAAAACATTCATCTATGCATAAATTTTTCCCCCAAAGGAATTTGTTGAGGATTGTTGGAAGAGAGTCCCGCATTGGCTAATTAAGGGAATGATCATAGGTTTATAAGTAAGGAATACATCTCTA
>NW_019666716.1:0-242 GCF_002806865.2 Cucurbita pepo subsp. pepo
TGTGGTTCTATATGACAATTATTCCAGATCTGCTTCTTCTTGACCAGCTTCATCTTGTCACCAGAATGAATAGGAATGAGTACAAAAGCTAAGTAACTGGCTACTTTTAAGTTCATAATCATATGTGTTATGACCCAAGTTCCAAGCTTGTCCAAAGCACTAATTGTAGCTAAAGTTGATTCGATAGGTACATAAAAGACATAAAAAATTTCGCGAATCAAAACAAGAAGTATTAAAATATA
>NW_019666717.1:0-242 GCF_002806865.2 Cucurbita pepo subsp. pepo
CTTTACATGAATCTCATTTGTTCTGGGCCGATCGTTTCAGTCGTGATAAAACTCTCACCGCCCTTTCTACTAAGTTGTTTTGGCCACAATTTAAAAAAGATGTTGCGACTTTGTTAAAAGTTGTTTTAATTGCCAAACTTCAAGGGATTCAAGCCAAAATCCACGAATTTACTCCCCTCAAACAGTTCCTAATTCCATACACATTGAACTTTCAATGGACATTGTACTTGGTTTACCTAGAT
>NW_019666718.1:0-242 GCF_002806865.2 Cucurbita pepo subsp. pepo
GATCAAAAGGGCAAATGGGTGTTCATATAGCAAAGACTAGTAATCAATTTTTCTGCGTGTATGCTCCAAACAGCCCAATTAAGGTTTCGATTTCAAGCTAGTAAGCACAGTGCTATAAGCTCTTTTTTCTTCGAAATTCGAGTCCTAGCACGGTTTCCCAAGGGAATATTAAGATATTGAAAAAACAAATCAACTTTTCAGAACTGTCCTAGAACTGTCTAAATGGTACCCCGACGTCGGTC
>NW_019666719.1:0-242 GCF_002806865.2 Cucurbita pepo subsp. pepo
GTTCGTTCCCCTCTCCAACCGATGTAGAATCTCATTAGCTAACCAACAATGACCTGTAAACTGCAATATAGATGAGACTAAGAAAGAAAGTTACAAGCTGAAAGAGAAAAAGGGTCCCATTCTAATTGATATTAATGTTCCCCACAGGATTGGTGGGTTTGAAATCAAGCACAACCTTGTCGAATGTGTTCCTCACATGGTGGCAGACCACCATGAAGTTCTGACACGCATCTTTCAAAACC
>NW_019666720.1:0-242 GCF_002806865.2 Cucurbita pepo subsp. pepo
CAATCGAATTGATGTTTTTGCATGATATGGATTGAATTTTGTTGCTTAGATGCGAATTGATGAGGTTGCTTCATTGTTCAAACTTGTCTTCTCCATTTGTTGGAAGTATCAACAATTGTTTCTCACAATAAAAACTTAATTTCTTTTTTGATCATTTTCCATAAGTTTGATTTGTAATGTTAATTACTGTTCTTACTTGTGATTATGATGTGATTAAACCAAGATTTTACAGTTGAGATTGT
>NW_019666722.1:0-242 GCF_002806865.2 Cucurbita pepo subsp. pepo
TTCATTAGTAACTAAAATCTCATAAAATTCAATTAACATCAGTTACAAACGTTAAATATTTTTAATCTTTCGAAAAATAGGGTACAGTTGAGTTGTAACCCTATTTTCTGATTGGTCAGGTTGACCCACAAATCAACTTAAACCGAAAAACAATCTAACCGAACCCAATTTTTATAATTTGAGCTAATCGAATTATCGGGTCATATGAACACTCTTACTCGTTCTCGTTCTCGTAATGTCAA
>NW_019666723.1:0-242 GCF_002806865.2 Cucurbita pepo subsp. pepo
AATATGAATTTGAGTGAATTTCAAATTTATGATAATATATTAGAATGCCTATCATGATGCATCAATATTATTATTTGGATACGTGAAGTTTTATGGTTTTATGAATTTCATACTATTTTTCTTGAAATGGTTTGTCGTCATAAAAAAGGGGATATTGTTGACTTTTTGGCCCTTCATCTTTAATTAATTAATTGATATTTCGATGATAACAAACCTACCTTCAATTATTAACCATTCTCAGT
>NW_019666724.1:0-242 GCF_002806865.2 Cucurbita pepo subsp. pepo
CTTAAATAACAATTATTAAAACGAAATTAATGATGCAAAAATAAAAAATAAAAATAAAAATCATAAGCAGATCGTTGTCTGCTCTATACACTTTTCCAAAATATTTTATTTTTGACGTAATAAATCAAAATCTGTTGTCATAATGATTGTCTATAATTAATAATTTCTATTTTGATTTCTACGTGGCAACAAAATGATACGTAATCACTACTTTTCATCATAATATTTATTTATTTATTTAT
>NW_019666725.1:0-242 GCF_002806865.2 Cucurbita pepo subsp. pepo
TCTCCCTGTCCCCAAAGGCATCGGAGTCGCAACCCAAGGGCTTTGGATTCTGTACAAGTTGTGTTCGATTGACGAAGATAAACCTCATCAAACGTTCGACGAAGCCACAAAGTTCAGTGAAAAATCTGAATAGGGATTGAATTCCCCTTAAAACTTGTTGTAGGCGTGTCAAAATCATGACGCTGCACAGTTAAAAAGGTACAACGTGTCATTGTGATAAACAATTATCATTTGATTTATGC
>NW_019666726.1:0-242 GCF_002806865.2 Cucurbita pepo subsp. pepo
ATCTTGGGGACTTGTTCAAAATCAACCCCAAAATGGCCTAATGAGGGCGGCTTTTGAGATGTCTTTTGAAAAGTGAAAAGAAGAGTGGTTGAATGATGTATATCTTTCCATTTTAATAAATCTTATTAAAAGTTATTTACATGTTATTTAACTCTTATAAGATCATCTTAATTATTGGTTTCATATGATCTGTATGCACGTACGTACCTATTCTACGAGACAATTTATTACTAGAGATGAGT
>NW_019666727.1:0-242 GCF_002806865.2 Cucurbita pepo subsp. pepo
ACCTCCACTAAATCCACCCCCTTCAGGACCCAACGTCCTTATTGGCACGACGCCTCGTGTCTACCCCCTTCGGGGATTAGCCTCCTCATTGCCCGGTGTCTGGCTCTGATACCATTTGTAACGACCCTAATACACCGCTATATTGTCCTCTTTTGACTTTACCTTTCAGGCTTCCCCTCAAGGTTTTTAAAGCGCGTCTTCTAGGGAGAGGTTTCACACCCTTATAAAGGGTGTTTCATTCT
>NW_019666728.1:0-242 GCF_002806865.2 Cucurbita pepo subsp. pepo
TCTCTTCGACGCCCAGCCTCCTCGTTGACACTCGTTCCCCTCTCCAATCAATGTGGGATTTTGTAGTATCTACTTCTCTTCGATGCCCAACCTCCTTGCTGACACTCGTTCCCCTCTCCAATCAATGTGGGATTTTGTAGTTTCGTTCCACTCTCCAACCGATGTGGTATCTCACAGTCCCCCTTTGGGGCCTAGCATTCACTGGCACTAATACCATTTGTAACAACCCAAACCCACTACTA
>NW_019666729.1:0-242 GCF_002806865.2 Cucurbita pepo subsp. pepo
AAGGGCATACAAGTAAAATTTACAAATGATTGAAATTATTTTGGTCCCAACGATCTCATTTTTAGATAAATTAGATATGTTATTAGCAATGAAAAAATCGCGTTGTGGACCGTCCAACATGATAGCCCCATCTATTTATTCATGACTCTTTAATTATTTTATGTTAAAGTTATATGCATATAATGATATAATTATTGATACATAGTTTTTTATTTGAATTCAATTAAATATTAAGATATAAA
>NW_019666730.1:0-242 GCF_002806865.2 Cucurbita pepo subsp. pepo
ACTTTCTTTTCCTTTTCAATCTCTACTTTCTCCTTCGTTTTTGAATTAACTCTTCTCTCCAAATCTTCAATAACCCTACCAGATTCATTCAATAACCTCCTAACAAATTCCTCTCTTTTAACAGATTCCCATTCATAATCTCACTTCCATCTTTTCACAAGACAACTTCTTGCATTTCACCTCCAAATCCTCTATCTCTTCCAAAACCCTCTTCTTATTCTTCTCCCTTCATCCATTTTCCT
>NW_019666731.1:0-242 GCF_002806865.2 Cucurbita pepo subsp. pepo
TCAAAAGTTCTTAAAACTCTACTTACATAGGATCGAGATATCCAGGAGTACCAGCGAGACGAGTTAAAAGTCGAGATTGATTTTCAGTTAAAAAGGTTCTGGATAATCCAAAATCAGCTATTTTAGCATGCATTGTCTTGTCTAATAATATGTTGGCAGGTTTTAGATCTCTATGTATGATTGGGGGTTTGCAGCCATTGTGTAAATACTCCAATCCTGTAATATGCATAGTGCAGGCGTGC
>NW_019666732.1:0-242 GCF_002806865.2 Cucurbita pepo subsp. pepo
AAGCTCCAGTTGAATTGAGCTTGCTTGTCCAAAACGCGTTCGTTCAAATCGTCGCCTTTTGACTTGAAATGAGCATTTAAAACTGATTTTGTTTGATAATTGTAAATAGTCACTTGCCATTTGATTTCTGGTGCTTGCCCTTTTTCCCCTCCAACTTATCTATTGGATCCTGCAAAACATGTGTTAATAAGAATNTTCCCGTGCAACTTATCTATTGGATCCTGCAAAACATGTGTTAATAA
>NW_019666733.1:0-242 GCF_002806865.2 Cucurbita pepo subsp. pepo
CTACATCCCCACAATTCTTACACCATAAAACCCTAATCCTCTCGTTATGTCATAAATAATATTAATAATTGATAGTTTTCATTTGGAGATATGCATGATAGCGATCCTTGTACCTCTCGCATGCAAAGCAAGCGCTCTACCATTTAAGCTACATCCATACAATTCTTACATCACAAAACCTTTAAACNAAAAATATATTTTCTCATTATGTTGTAAATAAGGAAAGATTGAATAAAAATAAA
>NW_019666734.1:0-242 GCF_002806865.2 Cucurbita pepo subsp. pepo
GTATGCAGTAGCGACCTAAAATTAAGTAAACAATTTCGGGTTGTTACAATGTAAGTCCATGACAATGTTTTATGCTGAAATTTATATTTTAGGATAAAGTTTAAATGCGTATTTCTGCATAAAATGATTATTCTTTAATGACGGTAGTGACTCGAGGTAAGTAGAAATCTAGAATTGAAGTTTGGGTANGTATTTCTGCATAAAATGATTATTCTTTAATGACGGTAGTGACTCGAGGTAAG
>NW_019666735.1:0-242 GCF_002806865.2 Cucurbita pepo subsp. pepo
TTCTTTAAGATCTTCTAAATCAATTTTCTTGTTGGTAAATTTATTAGATTTTACCAATAATAAAAAAAAAACCATTGAAACAAAGAAAGCATATTGATGTTAAATGTCTTTCTTTTTTCCTCTTGATTATTATATGTAACTCTCATATGTTACTAAGTCTAAATTAGTCCTGAATCATTTTCTTTCTTTANATTTCTTTGTGGATTGCTCCTTCAATACCCTTGTTTATGTGTTGAGTGTGC
>NW_019666736.1:0-242 GCF_002806865.2 Cucurbita pepo subsp. pepo
TTCGAGAAACATCGACCGTGACTCGGTTTTCGAAGCACGTGTTTTACTATTTACCGGACAGAGCTAACAGGTGCCGGTAAAGGTATCTCTACATTTCGACCGATAGGGAAAGGAAAGAAAGAGCTACTGAATGAAAGAAGGGAGCGAAGCAGCTTTACCTAGGTGAAGGAGCGAAGCCATGAGACCAGACCGATAGNAAGGTGAATTGATAAGATAAGGAATCAATACAAGGGGAATAAGAT
>NW_019666737.1:0-242 GCF_002806865.2 Cucurbita pepo subsp. pepo
AAAAAAAAAAAAAATAAAAAAAAAAAAATAAAGTTTTCCCCATCTCTCTCCACTAACCTCTCATCCCTTCCCACAATTATCTCTCCTCTGTCATCTACGCTCCAAAAAAGAAACAGAAAATATGACAAAAAAAAAAAAACAAAAAAAAAACAAAAANCTCCAAAAAAGAAACAGAAAATATGACAAAAAAAAAAAAACAAAAAAAAAACAAAAAACAACCATAGTCAGATTTGAGAAAAGTA
>NW_019666738.1:0-242 GCF_002806865.2 Cucurbita pepo subsp. pepo
GATCTCCTCAACCCCTTCCCCAAATATCTCCCCAACACCTCAACTGCAAAATGATCCGCAAAAGAAACAAAAAAAAAATGGCAAATTTTGGGAAGGGTAAAAAAATAGGAGAAAGAAACAAAAGAAAGATGACAGATTTTGGGAGAGAAAAATTGGAAATGGGTTTACTCCAAGTAGATTTGATAGGAAGGGAAANAAACCGATAGAAAATTTATGGGTAAGTTAGATCTCCTCTTCTTTTA
>NW_019666739.1:0-242 GCF_002806865.2 Cucurbita pepo subsp. pepo
AAGAAACGGAGTGCTTCAAAATGAACCCTAATTCAATAACCCTAATCTTGGACGTTTGATGTCCATGCTAAAAAAACCGANTAAAAGTTTTGTGGGGAATTATTAGATTAGTCTTGATGATTTAGAATAGAATTTCGAAGAAACGGAGTGCTTCAAATCGAACCCTAATCTGAGACGTTTGATGTCCATGCGAAAAAAACAGAGACGCGGTCGACGTTTTCTAAAAGTTTTGTGGGGAATTA
>NW_019666740.1:0-241 GCF_002806865.2 Cucurbita pepo subsp. pepo
TGCCTCAGCAAAACGAATCGTTTTACATGGATAAGGTACGTTCTTGGAGGGACTTTGAACCAATAATGTGCCACCACGTGTCATTGGCGGATGGCC
Organism: Cucurbita pepo subsp. pepo; assembly: GCF_002806865.2. Lineage (NCBI taxonomy): Eukaryota > Viridiplantae > Streptophyta > Magnoliopsida > Cucurbitales > Cucurbitaceae > Cucurbita > Cucurbita pepo. The sequence goes on from NW_019666740.1 coordinate 97, forward strand.
GTTTGCAAGTCAGCGAATAAAACACCACCATTTAATTTCCCTCCCTATCCCACGAGTTACAACATTGGAGGTTGAGCGAAGTAGACAAGAGTTCGAGAACGAGCGAGGCAACGGAAATCGCAATCTCATTCTCTTCAATCCCATT
>NW_019666741.1:0-241 GCF_002806865.2 Cucurbita pepo subsp. pepo
TTTTTATCGTAGATCTACTTGACTTCGTTGTTTGGCAGTACTTCTTGATGTATTGTGTTGTCGTGCTCTGTTTTGAACTCGGCAAGATTCTTGTCTTTGATTTCTTTTTGTTCCAATTTGGTTTAGGTTTAGAAGTTGAGATGTTTGGATGCAGTCTGTATTGTGGCTGTTGCCTTAATTACGATATTGATAAGTGCATTTGCAATTTTTGTTGTGGTTTTGTTAATTTGATGAGTGGATG
>NW_019666742.1:0-241 GCF_002806865.2 Cucurbita pepo subsp. pepo
TAAAAAAAAGGAAATTGTTTGAATGAGAGAATTGAGAGAGGGTTACGAGTTTTACCGACTGGGCCCACACCCTAAACCAATTTAATTAATAATAGGATCACACATCTATTTCAATGCTTTATAAAGCTTTAGGGCTTTGATAAACATAGCTTAACCAACATGTCTACCTCATATTTCACAATTATTTTCCCCTTAAAATCTTTTATTGCCCCTAAACTTTGACTTAAACAATCTTCATTGC
>NW_019666743.1:0-241 GCF_002806865.2 Cucurbita pepo subsp. pepo
AACAGACGATATCATCAATGTAAACCGAAAATCGAACATGAACATACGTTTAATTTTAATAATCTCCAGAAGTTTTACTCTTACAACCTAAAATCATTCGTTTGAATCACAGAACAATCAAAATCCATATCGAAAATTGTACAGAATACCTAAATGCGCACATTCCAAAGGAAATTTTGCATGAAACAAGGAAGCATTTACTCTCTCCAGTTCAGGAAACTCATATCGGGAATCGCCAATC
>NW_019666744.1:0-241 GCF_002806865.2 Cucurbita pepo subsp. pepo
ATATAATATAGTAAGTTAAAAATTTGTAGCATCTTATATTATAAAATAAAAGTTATGAGAGAGTAGCATGAAAGACACGTGGTGTGTTGACGAGTTTTTCCAAGACCCAAGGCAGCATGGGAATTGGGTGGGGTTTGGTTTTATTCCGGGACTCTCTTACCCTATCCTCGCTACCAAACAGACTCACTGCCCCCACATTAATTGCACTCTGCCAAACTTAACCCCATCTATTTTCTTTTTT
>NW_019666745.1:0-241 GCF_002806865.2 Cucurbita pepo subsp. pepo
ATGGATGCTTGGAATGTCCTGATGAGATGATCAACACATGGGTCCATTCCCAACGAAGGTGTCTAAGCAAGCCAAGATGGCCAAACTGTCCCGAGATATGGGATGACATCACGATACATGGATCATGTTGTTGAAAACCGAGACCTTGAAAAGACCTTGAAACGTTTTTTTTTATTGAAGTTAATAACATGTTCTTAGATAATGAGCGAAAATTGAAACAAATGGTAGAAATTGCAATATA
>NW_019666746.1:0-241 GCF_002806865.2 Cucurbita pepo subsp. pepo
ATTTATTATGGATATAATAAAAACAAAACAAAAAAAAATTGTTTTAGTAAATTTTCAAATAAAATTTTATTAAAAGATAAAATTGTAATCCACAAATATTTTTATTTAAAGAAAAAAAAATAATTGGCGAGACATATGCACTAAAAGCCCTCTACAATCGTATGATACTATTGACCCGACAAACTCCTATAATTTTGCTAAAATACCTTTTTTTATATAAAAATAAGTTTGATAAGTATGA
>NW_019666747.1:0-241 GCF_002806865.2 Cucurbita pepo subsp. pepo
CAACTGTAGGGCCTCATCAAAGGGCTCTGGTTTCCTTTCATTAGCAACCAATAGGGTAATGAAGATACATACATATCTGGTACTCTGATAGTACTGGATGATCTTTTCAACATCGGTTCAGGTGTTACTTGCACTACCGCTGGTTCTTCTGCAACAGTCTCAGAAGTTTCTTTAGTATCTTCTATAACATCACTAGGTGATTTTTTCCGCAACTCAACCTCAACTCCCACTTGCTTCGTTG
>NW_019666748.1:0-241 GCF_002806865.2 Cucurbita pepo subsp. pepo
CCTTCACTTCTCTATTTGATATATTGCTGAGGTAGTGATGAGTTTCTGAGCTAATCTTGACATATCGAAGGTGTGAGCCTATAGTTTTGAAGTGCGGTGTGAAGTGAAATTAGTCTTTGTCATGTCAAATGCGATTTTGATTGGATAATCATGAATGTTGGAGTCAACTTATGTGCACTGCATCAACTGCAGTAGTGTACAGACATTTGGTGTTGAATCACGACTCTCCACAATGGTATGA
>NW_019666749.1:0-241 GCF_002806865.2 Cucurbita pepo subsp. pepo
GATTGGTAGACTTGAAGAGTGCTCTCCTATTCCGACTTCCCCAAAACCTCCGTTAGCACAGCGATGAGTTCTCTGTCCCTGCAGGGATGGAGCAACATAAGTTTTGAGAATTCAAGAGAAGGTCACGGCGGCGAGATGAGACAGATCAACATGACCGAACCAATTCGATATTTTAATTGTTCAACTCTTCGACAACACGAAAAAATCATTATTCAACTCTTCGACAACACGAAAAAAAAAA
>NW_019666750.1:0-241 GCF_002806865.2 Cucurbita pepo subsp. pepo
CCTAAACTTTCATCCCGCTTTTGAATTGTAATACTAAAAAACAAATCTCGATTTCAGCTCCATGCATTGATTGATGGTAAGAAATTGTTTTCCTATCTGTTTTCTCAAAAAAGAAAGGAAACTCTTTTTTAAGGTTGTGGAATTTTCTGTCTAGCAAACGCGTTTTAAAAATTTTGAGGGGAAGTCTGAAAATGAATGGCCAAAGAGGACAATATCTACTAGCGGTGGGCTTGAGTCGTTA
>NW_019666751.1:0-241 GCF_002806865.2 Cucurbita pepo subsp. pepo
TCATGTTTTCACACTTCTAAAACTCTAGTGAGTTCAATTGACGATGGTAGTTTTCTTCCATGACTTAACTTTGAAATGTTCAAATCTACGAAGTTCTTATCATTAATTGGTAAGGTAATGATACTTTCAACCCAAGCCTTCCAACACTAGTAGATATTATCTACTGAGATCCTTCATTGGTTTGAAGAGAATGAAGCATTCTTTCCAAGAGTGTGTAAACCAAATACTGATTCTCATATTT
>NW_019666752.1:0-241 GCF_002806865.2 Cucurbita pepo subsp. pepo
TGCATTATTTTGAGACAGAGAGGCAAAGAATAAGGCTTTACTTACAATGCCAACTTGTAATATACCTAATTGGTTGGAGTACACTTGTGAAATAGAATATAATTGTTTTGACCTTTTGGTCGATATTTTATCATTGGAATATAATATTTCCAAATTCTAATTTAGAATTCAAATAACTATTTTTTTATTATTATTTTTAAAAATTAAGCCTATAAATGTCATTTCCACCTTTTTAACTTAC
>NW_019666753.1:0-241 GCF_002806865.2 Cucurbita pepo subsp. pepo
TAAAAATAAAATTTATAAAATGTAAATTTGAAAATATATATTGAAATTAAGTTGTAATATTAATACAATATTTGAAAATAAATAAATATTAAGATCTGAACAACTCAAATAAAAAAAAGAATTAATTAAATTGAAAAAAATTACCATTCAAATAATTGAGTTGAATCCGGGCTTTTTTTTTTTATTATTTTATTTTTGAGAAAATAAAATAATTTATTAATATGTGTTAGAGAGAGAATAA
>NW_019666754.1:0-241 GCF_002806865.2 Cucurbita pepo subsp. pepo
GTGTGGCTGTTAACCACAAGGTCGAAGGTCGTCAAGCTCTTATTCTAGCGATGGGAATGAAGCATAACTTATAACGATGTTTGTTCTTCTCCCTAGTAGATTTTTTCAATCAACTTGGTTTTGTGATGTGGCGTGTAAGAGAACTAACTCAACTTTGATATATTTTCAAAAGTTGAAGTTTTAAAAATCATGTTTTCACCCTTCTAAAACTCTAGTGAGTTCAATTGATATCCACAATGGT
>NW_019666755.1:0-241 GCF_002806865.2 Cucurbita pepo subsp. pepo
TGGAACTTCACCACCTACTATGGCACCGACTACTTCTCCACCGGCACCGCCTACTACTCCGTCGCTGGCCTCCACTCCTGGCAATAGTGGTGTTCTGAACAGAATCGTTGTCTCTTGATCTATCATTGTGGCTCTTCACCACTCCCGATAGTCTTTTTATTAGTTAGTTAAAATATGTTCGAGATATTCTTACTCGTCTCATTTTCTCGATAGCAAACTAGTCCACAAGGCGCAGACCCAA
>NW_019666756.1:0-241 GCF_002806865.2 Cucurbita pepo subsp. pepo
GAAAAATCTTTAAAATTTGGAAAAATTATAATTTTGCCCTTCATGTTTATTTTTTTCTTTCAAACCTTTTTCAATGGAATTTAATGTTAGAGTATTGAAATTATTTATTTAACGGTGTGTCCTCCCATAGTTCCTTTAATTGGATTTTTTTTAACTTTCACGTGAACACCTTAAACTTACTCAAGTTACCTTAATCTTTATTCTCCGAGATTCCTTCCCAAGATTTATTAAGAATAATCTC
>NW_019666757.1:0-241 GCF_002806865.2 Cucurbita pepo subsp. pepo
ACCCTGGAAGTACAAATATGTATCAGGATCTTAAGGGATGTTAGTGGTGGCCATGGATGAAGAAGGACATAGCAGATTTCTTAAGTCGATGCTTGACTTGTCAGCAAGTGAAGGCCCCGAGACTGCGCCCAACAGCACTGCTACAACCCTTAAAGGTCCCTCAGTGAAAATGGGAAGCAGTTTGTATGGATTTTATCTCAGGTTTGCCCAAGACCAAGCAGAGCTTCAACGTAATCTGGGT
>NW_019666758.1:0-241 GCF_002806865.2 Cucurbita pepo subsp. pepo
TATTATTTGTTTTGATCCATTACGTATCGTTTGTCAGCCTCACAATTTTAAAACGCGTCTAGTAGAAAAAGATTTCACACTCTTATAAGAAATGTTCCGTTCCTCTCTCAAATCAATGTGAGATCTTGCTGTTACAAGAATACGGCTCTGATACCAACTGACACAATATCTACTACTCAAAAGTGTAAATAGATATGATATCTACCATTCAAAATTGTAAATAGATATGAAAATATTATTA
>NW_019666759.1:0-241 GCF_002806865.2 Cucurbita pepo subsp. pepo
CTCAAAGGGATTAAATAGATAAGTTTTTTAATTTTGCACTCGATTTTAGCTCTTCCTAATAGATTCTCAAGCTCACTTTTGCAGGTCGTATATGGTGATTACTTCCATAATCGTTTTGTAACTTCTATTAACAAGGCTGTGGAAGAAGAATTATCCTAACCCTTCCATAACCATCAAGTATTATTGCAAATAAAAGAAAATTTAATTGTTATAATTTTTCTTTCAAGAGAACAACTAAATA
>NW_019666760.1:0-241 GCF_002806865.2 Cucurbita pepo subsp. pepo
AAAATTAGGACATACAATAACGGTTTCAGCCCACCACTAGCCGATAATGTCCATTTTGGTTTGTTACATATCACTATCAGCCTCACAGTTTTAAAACATGTATAACAGAGAGAAGTTTCTACCCCTTAAAATAAATGTTTGGTTCCCCTCTCCTACCGATGTGTACCCTCGACTACGAGGCCAAAAGCTCGAATACCTCCCACCTGTTAATTGATGAATATATCATTCACATGATACTCGT
>NW_019666761.1:0-241 GCF_002806865.2 Cucurbita pepo subsp. pepo
TTAGATGTACCTCTCAAATATCTTAGTAGTCACTCCACAGCTTCCCAATGTTCTTTCCTCGAGTTTTCCATGTGTTATTTCACGTCTAGTGCATACCATAACATACATCAATCTCCCAATTACATAAGTGTATGGAACAAATGTCATGTGCTCACACGCCTTAATTGTCTCGGGAGATTGCCCTTATGACAATTTAACACGATTTGTCAAAGGGTTAGTCTTGAGTTTAGTATAGTTCATT
>NW_019666762.1:0-241 GCF_002806865.2 Cucurbita pepo subsp. pepo
TTTAAACAGAGCATTGTAAGGGTTAAGCCATCAGGGAAGAAGTTCCAACACAAATTAAAACATTAACAATAAAAAAAAAACATCAAAAAACACACACCAATATCAAGTTCCAAGCCAAAGGGAAGAACCAATATGGGTTCTGGGTTGTTCTTGTTTGCCCTCCTGCTCTGCCTCTCCACTGCATCCCTCTGGACTGTCCGCGCCGAAGACCCTTACCTCTTCTTCACTTGGAAGGTCACCT
>NW_019666763.1:0-241 GCF_002806865.2 Cucurbita pepo subsp. pepo
TTATATCAGAATTAGTACATTTCCCACCTGTAGAATAAGTCCCTTGTTTCGATTTGACTTTTTAAGTGCTTAAAAACACTTTTTTTTAAAGCATTGAGAAAGTCGATCCAAGTGGTTTTGTAGATTTTGCAAATTACAGTAAAGAACATGTAAGCTATAGTGAGGTAGCTCAAGTATTTACTACTTGTAGTGAGGATGGCAGATCAGCCTGTTCTACAAAACTTGTATGAACTTTGCCTAA
>NW_019666764.1:0-241 GCF_002806865.2 Cucurbita pepo subsp. pepo
AATAAGTCAACTCTGTAAAATCAGATTTCACGAACAGTTAAGACATATGGTCGAACCTTGAGTCACATTTCAAGAGAAAATGTTTTAGAAATCGTGAGCGGAGATAATCGTCGAAACTAAATTGAAAGAAAGTATTGTGAAATGGAGTTTGTAACGCCTCCTTCCACCCTTTTTATGCCAGCTGATTCCAGCCCACTGTCTCTCACTTGTCACAATTGCAATCTTTTTAGGAAAGGTACAA
>NW_019666765.1:0-241 GCF_002806865.2 Cucurbita pepo subsp. pepo
TTCATATGTTTCTATTTCCTTGAGGAACAGAGTGAATAAAATAAAAGGTTAATATATTCACTAACCACAGAAGAAAAGTAATCCAAGACCAATCTTACCGGGAGAAGTAAGCTGTCCTCTTTCAACAAGGGCCTATAATCAGGAGGGGCCTTATAACTTGGATTCAGTTTTAGTATTTCACCTGTATCAGCAATAAAATTTCTACAGATAACAAAAATAATTCAATTCGAGGACATAATAA
>NW_019666766.1:0-241 GCF_002806865.2 Cucurbita pepo subsp. pepo
TTTTTTTTTTTTCGAGTCTCAATGCCAACCTATGTTCAATTGTTTGGCTTCGATCTCAATCATAAAGTTACAAATAGTCTCAAAGTCGACCATAGTGCTCTTAGTCCGTTAACCTAGGGCTCTACATTTTGCCCTTGCTTAAAAAAAACTATATAAGAAAACAGAGGGGGTGAAATACATATTAAAATTATAAAATTTGAGCTTCAACTTTCTGAATCAATATCAAACCAAAAAAAAAAAA
>NW_019666767.1:0-241 GCF_002806865.2 Cucurbita pepo subsp. pepo
ATATTTTCTTCTCTAAGAGCCATCCCGCTTCCATTACACCACTCTGATCATCAATCATGTGGTTCGAGCATCTTGAATCAATGATTCAATCGTCCTCGTAATCGATATGTTCTCCCATCATCGCCATGAGTGTTAGCTCGTCTTCTTCTATGAGACACAATATATCTGCATCCCATTCATACTCCATCACCATGTTAGAGGCCACATTGCTTTCAACCGACTTTTTCTTGGACCAACAATC
>NW_019666768.1:0-241 GCF_002806865.2 Cucurbita pepo subsp. pepo
CCTGAACTGGCCCTGGCGCAGTTGACAGAGACACTGGCTGAACGGGTCCCGCCGCCACAATCCCAGAGCTTCTAATCTCCGACATTCCTCTTCTCACATTTCCTCCTTCAGCTTCACAAAGCTTCGGAAGAAAAACGCCTGCCCAATAAACACGCAAAATGTCAAACTACCATTCACAAAGTCCTTGTTAAAACGGAAATTACGAGTCACCTTCACCGGCGGCGAGGTTGAAGAAGAGGTC
>NW_019666769.1:0-241 GCF_002806865.2 Cucurbita pepo subsp. pepo
TGTACTCCATTTTTTGAACTGGCAATGAGAGGATTGAAGAGAAAAATTGATACGAGTGCGGATTTGTTGAATGGGTTTTTGGATAATATGGATTTTGTTCGTCTTCTCGCCGTCACTCGATTGGAAGTGAGGGTTAAATTTCCAAATTCACAGCCATCTTATTTAAGGTGAATTCTATTGTTTTTAAGTTAAAATCAATAAAAATATTTTTAACTTTATTCCAAAAAAAAAAAAAAAAAAA
>NW_019666770.1:0-241 GCF_002806865.2 Cucurbita pepo subsp. pepo
ACCACTTTTCCCCTCTCCCCTGCTTTCTCCATTACCCCTTCTGGCAAAACATGGCCCTTTAACCCGTAAACATCATCGGGCGGTTTCATAACCCATAAGAATGAGAACCCTGAATTGCACAGCCCGTAAGCGAGCTCGTTTATTTGCTCTTGTTTCAAGTGAACGATGCTCCCAAATGAAACGTACACAACGGATTGTGTGGGCTTCGAGTTTAGCCATTCCATACAATCCTCTGCTTTTA
>NW_019666771.1:0-241 GCF_002806865.2 Cucurbita pepo subsp. pepo
AAAACTTTAACTGAATTCTGATTCCGGAACTCCAGTCAAGTGAAAACCTGCCGTTTCTATTCAACTAATAATCTAGCCTAATAATATTTACCATTGCTATTCCAACTACCATATGTATAGAAGTATCTTTCATAATTCCATTTCCAAGAAGCTTCTCTCCTCTTGGTAACAATTATTTATTTTTTGAAAAAAGGTAGTTTCAAAATTCTTTGGTGACAAAAGCCACTTAAAACAATGATCT
>NW_019666773.1:0-241 GCF_002806865.2 Cucurbita pepo subsp. pepo
ATGTATAAAAAAACTAAACAAATAAAATAATAAAAGGAACATGTAATAAACTAAAGTCGAACTCAGGCGTAAGTCACACTAGACCGGCCACAGTACGATTCTGGCAAGCCTATTAATATTTTGACATTCTTAATATAATTTACATATTTTATTTAATCGGGTCGCTCGGTCCCACGAACCCGAAATTGAACCGATTCAGATCGGGTTCAGAAAAATGAACCCAACCCTACCCGAAATGTTA
>NW_019666774.1:0-241 GCF_002806865.2 Cucurbita pepo subsp. pepo
GTTCGATTTGGTTCCTTATAGCCCTTTAGGTCTCTCGAGTCTCAATTCATAAATTAGGGTTTCTATTTTGTTACATTACAACAATCTCATATTTTCGGATTGAAGTCCAATATTTTATAATTAGGGCTAATATTTCATTTCTAAATTAATTTCCTTTATAATTACTTGTTTAAAAAAAATTGAAAATTTGTCCCTTAAATCACTTTTCATTCTAAATTTTTAATTTTATCAAATTACATCT
>NW_019666775.1:0-241 GCF_002806865.2 Cucurbita pepo subsp. pepo
ATAGCAGTAAATTAATCGGCACAAGACCGTCCATAAGCACAATCCAAGAGCCAGATAATTAAAAACTAGCAATGAATCATTCAGAAATCTGCCATAACATGGATAGCTTTTCCTCAAAAAACTGAAGGAAAGCTTGAAAGACAGGACGGCAAGAATGTAGCTTATGTTCTTGCTGTGTGCTGACGATGGTAAAGTAATCAGCACAAGACCGTCCATAAGCACACCAATAGCAATAGCATAA
>NW_019666776.1:0-241 GCF_002806865.2 Cucurbita pepo subsp. pepo
ATAACCAAATGATGGGAAATATGAAAGAATTGAATTGATTGTGTAGTGAGTGTATAGTATCACATATCTGGATTGGACTCCTCAGGAAGAACAGTCAAAGTGATGATGCTATTAAGAGATCGTTTCACAACTGCCTTCAATGGAATCCCAACTCTATCTCCCATAATTTCAATGATCTGCCAAAAACTCGAACTGTCAGATACATAATCCTTGCCTAGGGTGATAAAGACGACAATGACAA
>NW_019666777.1:0-241 GCF_002806865.2 Cucurbita pepo subsp. pepo
GAAAAAGAAAAAAAAGAAGGAACTGTTGGCTGTACATTTTATAATCTGAGAGAGTATAGAGAAAGTGAAGAAGGTAGATGAAGAGATTGAGGGACAGATGAACAAAGCTGATGGCTCTGCCCCTAAAGAGAAAGAGATAAGAAAGTTTAGTATTTGAGTTTTGTTTTAAGGCTGTAAAAAGTGGGGAGGAGAAGAGCAGGTAGACACTGTTTAATGGGTTGATGATGATGAATTATCAGAT
>NW_019666778.1:0-241 GCF_002806865.2 Cucurbita pepo subsp. pepo
CAAATTGGGACGAAAATCACTTTTGAAAAGTTATTACCAAATGCACAAAGTCTCTTTTTAATTAAAATTATTTTAATTTAAACAAATTTAACAATATTTTATTTTTAACCATCTATTTTACCCATCTTTCTTAAACATAAACATAAAGTAATTGACAGAAATAGAAAGAGAGAGATTCAAACCCTCAATACAAAGAAGTGGTTGGACAGAATAGCACTGACACTGAGTCATCTCAACAAAG
>NW_019666779.1:0-241 GCF_002806865.2 Cucurbita pepo subsp. pepo
CAACTTTAAATATTATGAACAAATTTGCAAGTTTGGTAAAGTGCTGAAAATAAATGGACATAAAAAAACAATAGAAATAAGAAAATAAAACGTGGGGTAAAATAATAATGATGATAATAATAATAATAAATGTGAGTTGGTGATGTTTTAATTTTAAAAAAAATGAAAAAAGAGACACGTGAAAGATAGAATTCAAATTCAAATTCAAATTATGTCCTCTCTCACTCGCAGTCTAGTCGAC
>NW_019666780.1:0-241 GCF_002806865.2 Cucurbita pepo subsp. pepo
AAAGTTAAATGGTCTACCCTAAAAGTTCAACATCCTTTACTCTGTGATCATGTTTGTCCAGTTCGAAGGACGACTTAGAATGTTGTCACGTAATCCTGACAACCACGTGTTGTTACTGAGCATGGACTTCTCCTATGAAGTCAATAGCAAACTTATAAGCTCTTAGGTCATCCCTCACTAGTTATGTTAATCATCCCAATACTCATTAATGGCATGATGCACCTTACACACTCCTAAATGT
>NW_019666781.1:0-241 GCF_002806865.2 Cucurbita pepo subsp. pepo
ACAGATTCATAAACAAAACTTTCAATCGAACGATCATCTCGTATTAGTTTAGTTTCTTTATCTTTGATGTCTAAGTAATTCCTCTTTTGTAACCTCAACCTTATCTCATATCTTGTATATGGTGGAATAAATTATATTAACTATGATATATTTATAAATCTTATACAATTATAATAATTTATTAATAAAACAATAAAAATAAAATAAAAACTGATTTATGTATAAATTAATTATTACACTG
>NW_019666782.1:0-241 GCF_002806865.2 Cucurbita pepo subsp. pepo
AAAAGCCACCAATCCAAGTAATGGAGAAAAACCAAAGCCATAACTTGCACGCGTAAAACAAGAGCGGCTCCCCCGACACGTGGACAAATGAAAAGCACGTAAAAAAGTCAGGTAGACGACAGGTGGACGGTCAGAGTGACCGGTGCTTTTCTTTTTATTGAAATAAAAAACTCAAATATTCACACGTGGGGAGCTTCGGTTCGGTCGGTTCCCAAGAAAAGTGGGACGTAGAAGTTTCAGT
>NW_019666783.1:0-241 GCF_002806865.2 Cucurbita pepo subsp. pepo
AAATTAACAATATTTGACATTTGTAACCGATGTTAATGATGCATTGTAACGTGCGAATACTTGATAATTGGTTTTTGTGAAATTTTAATTATTAATGTAACATGTATTGTGAGTTCGGTTAAAAAAATAACTCGATAACTGAACTCAATTCATCTGGTTCGGTTGTAAGTCCTATTTGAATCGTTTAGGTAACAAATGCAACAAACTCGAAATTTTAAGTTGGTCGGGTAAGCATTTATTC
>NW_019666784.1:0-241 GCF_002806865.2 Cucurbita pepo subsp. pepo
CACTAGGATGCTCCCCTAGATGTTGACTATGTGGTTTTTTTTTCCTGTGGAAAGGTCATCAGTTAATCAGATGCCCGTCCTAGCAGATATGATGTGTTTGTGCCTCAACCCAAGATATCAGACATTCACTGGTGTGACTATACAAACTTACTAAGTATGAAAATAAAAAGTTTCTTCATGTAGAGATGAGATTCGCCATTCAAGAGATTTGTGGTGCTAGAACCCAGTGAAAAGCTTCAAG
>NW_019666785.1:0-241 GCF_002806865.2 Cucurbita pepo subsp. pepo
CAAAAGAAAGAGGTGTTGATCGAGCTAACTTATATTTATTTTTAATGCAAGAAGTCAAACAAAAAAGACAACGACCCCTCTAATTTTAGGACAAAATTTTAATCATAAATCTATATTTATTAAACATTTTATAATCACAAATTGATACAACATTCACGTTTATGAGGATTTATCAGAAGCTTTGACTAGTTGAACTATAATCAAGTTCGGTGCGATCTATTGAATTGACCGACTGGACCAC
>NW_019666786.1:0-241 GCF_002806865.2 Cucurbita pepo subsp. pepo
CTCTTTTTTGAACATATATCTATATTTATATTAAGTGAGGCGAGAATGGAACAAGTCTAGGAATTGGGCAGCAAATATAATTCTCATCTCTTACCCGAGAAAAATCTTTCCTCAATTTCTCTCCATTTTCCATCTAAATGAATCATGACCCGTTTTGTTGGCAGGTCACTAAGCAAGTTAAATGAAGGTCTCTATCCACATATTTAAATAAACCTAAAAATATATATTACTAACAAAAATG
>NW_019666787.1:0-241 GCF_002806865.2 Cucurbita pepo subsp. pepo
TAAACAGATAGTGTTAGTTGTAGTCAAAAGGAGAAGCGGGAGGGGGGAACAGCGTAGAGAGTGAAGAAATCTGGAGAAGAAAATATGTACAAGTGTAGAGAAGTGGTTGGACTTGGAGGATTTAGACAGGCGGTATGTTGGAGAAGGAGAAACCCTTGTAACCCTTGTACGCATAGTAAGCAATCCGCGTGTAATAGAAACCCGGAATAAACAAGAGAGCTCCCAACAACGAGAAGAACAC
>NW_019666788.1:0-241 GCF_002806865.2 Cucurbita pepo subsp. pepo
AATGAGAATATGCGAGGTGTGACTTTGAACCTACATTTTTAATGTCATTTTTTGCTGTCAAATTATATAGCTAACATATTTTCTCGAGAAGGTCGAGGAAAATGTGAATAAGACGACGACAATAATGATAAAAAAGAAGAAAATCTGACGAATCCTACGTTGCGCCAACACGATCTAGGTATGGGGTGCAAGAACTTCAAGCATAGTGTCAACTATTGAAAAGTTTATTGGAGAAAGGAGA
>NW_019666789.1:0-241 GCF_002806865.2 Cucurbita pepo subsp. pepo
ATCTGTTCGGGGGAGGCACTACTAGGAGTTGGTGCCTGTGTTTAGGCATTCGGTTTAGTAATGCATTTTTGGCCCGGAGTCTTCTTTAGGAAGAGAGCACCAGACATCTTGAACTGCTCAAGTATTATAGCTTTGTTCTATTGTTTATAGTAACATCAGAGATCTTTTAAGAGTGTAATATGCATATTTTAAAATATGTCAAGTTATTTTACTAAATTTCTTCATAAATATCTTGCAGATT
>NW_019666790.1:0-241 GCF_002806865.2 Cucurbita pepo subsp. pepo
TTTTCAAAATGTTTAGAGAGCCTATTTATAATTTTAGAGATACTAGATATTTGACGAGGTTGAATTTCAAATTAGGAATATCGGGTCTCACATTAAAGTTTAGACGTACCTCAATTACTTTTATTTTATTTTATTTTTTAACAACCAGAAGAGTCACCAATTTTGATCCTCCCTCCTTGAGGACATAGTTAATCATATTTAGGCAACACAAACAAAAAAAAAAAAAAAAAAAAAAAAAAAA
>NW_019666792.1:0-241 GCF_002806865.2 Cucurbita pepo subsp. pepo
TATTTTAAAAGGCAACAATTTAGTTTTAATAAAAATTTAATTTGAAACTAAAATTTGAATATTTTGCTGTTTAATTGACTTAATAAATTAAGCTATTTTTAAATTATAAAATAAAATACCCACCCCAGAAATTATTATTATTATTATTATTATTATTGTGTTGTAAATAAATAATATATATATATATATATATATATATAAATGGATAAGGGGAGACAGAGCTAGTCCAAAAAGATGGGAG
>NW_019666793.1:0-241 GCF_002806865.2 Cucurbita pepo subsp. pepo
ACTTTCTTCTATCTTCAGCTCATAATTTCTTTCCCACAAATGCAGAGTGATGATGTTCAGTTATATGATAACCAATCCCAGTTCTTGAGAACTTACCTTTTGACCAATGATCTTGTACCTAAACGCAAATGGCGAACTTCAAGAATTTTGCAAGCTATTTCAAAAGGACAAGGAATGTTGACTGCTTCACTGGCTTACTATGGTAGTGATTATGAAACTAAGGAGGTAACAGTCGATAGTC
>NW_019666794.1:0-241 GCF_002806865.2 Cucurbita pepo subsp. pepo
AAACCCTAATCTGATGTGCCGCCACTGCCGACGACACAATCCCTTCCGTTTTCGACGAAGGTCACGTGGCGTCCTCCTCCTTCGCTTTCGACGGTTTGCCTCCTTCGACGCAGCGATTCCGACGTCAACGCTAGCTTCCACTCGACTCTTCCTCCAAAATAGCAACGCAATCGATTTTGAGAACTCGCCAAATAAGAAAGCCACCCAGCGAACCAACCCACACGTTTTCCCGGCTAACACT
>NW_019666795.1:0-241 GCF_002806865.2 Cucurbita pepo subsp. pepo
AATGACAAAGTAGGAAGTTGTGGGGTGAATTTGAGTTTAAAGGAGAATACTTGTGGCTACACGAATATGAGTAGAAATGAGAGTGAGACAACACATATTATGCCAACTTTTAGATGGATAAAGATGAACAAGACCCAACTTTTTGTGATGATCACCATAGAATGGAGAACATAGGACAAAGGGAGAGGAAGGGGAGGATACCCCCACTCTGTGTGTACCCTCCCCTCAGTCCTCGGTTTCA
>NW_019666796.1:0-241 GCF_002806865.2 Cucurbita pepo subsp. pepo
AGACATTTATGCTGAACCATGAGGGAGTAGCAAATCTGGAATAAATGGGGATGACATAGAAATTTTAAATCTACATTAGTAGGTCAAGGTAAGTCATTGATTATCTAATAAAGAACATCCTACGTGGACAACTTATTTATTTTCAGCCCTAAGGGGGAACTCATGCTCAATATAAAATGAAAAGGAAGACCAAGAGGAGGGGAGCCACACTTTGGGAGAAAAATCGAATTACACAGCAGCA
>NW_019666797.1:0-241 GCF_002806865.2 Cucurbita pepo subsp. pepo
TGGCAAGGAAAAGTGTAATAGGTAGAGGGAGAAGAAGAGGGTAAAATTGTAACACAAATATCTGATTCGTCCTTAAAAAAAAAAGAAAGCTAAGTTCCATCCTTGAGTGAGAAATGGGAAATTCATGGTAGGCAAGTGACAATCCCCACAGCGGAATAGTGCACCCACACGTCTTCATCGACCGGACATTGTTTTTTCATCGGAAGACCTAGAGCTAACACGATCGAGACTTTCTTTGGGC
>NW_019666798.1:0-241 GCF_002806865.2 Cucurbita pepo subsp. pepo
AAAAAAATAATAAATTATAATTTTATAATATTAGTTAAATTGAATCTAACTCGAATTATTGATAATTTTAAAAATCCTTTTTTTTTTAAGGGACGTGGGACGGTTGGATGATGAAAGTCCTACATCGGCTAATTTAAGGAATGATTATGAGTTTATAAATAAAGAATACTCTCTACATTGTAGTGAGACATTTTGGTGAGGCCCAAAGTAAAGCCATGAGAGCTTATGCTCAAAGTGGACA
>NW_019666801.1:0-241 GCF_002806865.2 Cucurbita pepo subsp. pepo
ACCACGAGCAGATATTGTCTTCTTTGGGATTTTCCTTTCAAACTTCCCTTCAATAATTTTAAAACGAGTCTACAAGAGAGAGATTTCCACATGTTTATAAAGGATGTGTGTTCTTATTTTCAACGGACGTGGAATCTCACAATAGGTTACAAAATAATAATAATAATATGGTTTTTGTAAATCAAAAGGAAAAATAACCAAAAAGGTTTGGCTATACCATTGTTGTGAATGACTTCTTAAT
>NW_019666802.1:0-241 GCF_002806865.2 Cucurbita pepo subsp. pepo
ATTCAAAATAATGTCCAAAATCATCCAAAAGGGAGAGAATTAACAAATTTTATAAATTTCCAAATGAAAACATTAAACCTATTGCAAAAAGAAATCAAAATTTTTAAATTTTGGGCATAATAAACTCACCCAAAAATGATTATTTATAGGTACTTCAGGATTTACATGAACATCAAAAGCTGTTAGTAGACATGCAAAATTATACAAATTACTGGAAAAAAAAAAAAAAAAAAAAAAAAAC
>NW_019666803.1:0-241 GCF_002806865.2 Cucurbita pepo subsp. pepo
ACCTGATCAAGACTGCTACCATTAGACCAAGAAACAAGTACAAAACATCTCTAATATAATCAAAGCAAAAGACAAACTAAACCAATCTCTCAAACGAATTTACACTACAAGGTAACTCCACAACTCCCACAAACAATAATGATTAGATAAACAATCTGACTTCCGCCATCATACAAAATTGTAGTCCACCAAAAAAAAAGTATCCTGAATGGAATAGTTTTTAAGAAGTTTCATTGAACTG
>NW_019666804.1:0-241 GCF_002806865.2 Cucurbita pepo subsp. pepo
ACCTAACCCAACTCAACTCGAAAACAAAATGTTAGGTTGGGCAGTGAACGTTCAAATTTAATTTTAATTTAGTTTTTATGAATTTTAAAAATTTGAATTTAATTGAGTTTCAATTTAATCTTTACTTTTTATTTTTTTAAAAAAATTAAATTAAAATTGAAATAGCACAATCCCTTACCTATTGCTAAAGTAAAGTCAACAAAAAAGGTTGACTTTTGTAACACGACATGTGTAACCAAAC
>NW_019666805.1:0-241 GCF_002806865.2 Cucurbita pepo subsp. pepo
CTATCCTAATTCCAAGAATCATAGAAACCTAGAACTGAAAAACAAGCTGAAAGAAAAAAAAAAAGATAGAACGCAACGAAGCTTACCGCGAGGATCACAACGGTGAACACCCCAAGCGTAACTAAGAACACAACCTGCTCATGCTGACAGCAATTCCTCAGCTCCCAATTCGGCGTGCTCATTCTATCGTTCAGCCTTTTGCTCGATCAAGCAGAAACTCTTCCACAGGACAAATGCTGGA
>NW_019666806.1:0-241 GCF_002806865.2 Cucurbita pepo subsp. pepo
AATATTTAATATTGAATTAACCTCCGAAAAGAAAAAAAAAAACGTCATTATCCCACCCAACATTCGTTCTTCACTTGTAAAGTTGTCTCTTCAAGAATGTACTAGGTTTTCATTCCATGTCTTTGTTTTGTTTTTTTTAGTCCTCTAATTTCATTCCATAACTCATTAATATTTATTGGTATAACACAAACAAAAAAAAAAATTATTATAAGTTCTATTTTAATTTTAATAACAAAATATT
>NW_019666807.1:0-241 GCF_002806865.2 Cucurbita pepo subsp. pepo
AAGCAATTAGTCCGGCGGTTCGTCTTCTTCTTCATCATCTTCTTCGGTGTTCTTGTTCTTCTTCTTTGCGCGTCGCTAGCAATGGCGACAGTAGAGGAAAGTAGAAATTGCTTAATTTATTAGTGGCGTCAACTGCCACTCTTACTGTAGTAGACACTAAAATTCTCTATCCACAACCTCTTTTCTTGTTCGTGGATAATGCTAACTAATTTTTATTTATCAAAAAATTAAAGTTTTTTTT
>NW_019666808.1:0-241 GCF_002806865.2 Cucurbita pepo subsp. pepo
CCATGTGAAAGGCCAATTTGGGAGAGGAACATCAACCAAATTGAATTCACTAATAAACTTGTTGAATTCCCTCGTACTTCTGGTTATCGGTCCTCCTGAAGATCTCTCTTGCATCCATCTAACGAAATATTAAAGTTACCGCGATGCACCGATCTCCTGAGACAAAAACTTCCAATAGCATAAAATTCCTTCTAAAAACGTTCTTGGTCCTGAGTAAAATTAGGGCAATAGACTCCTGTCA
>NW_019666809.1:0-241 GCF_002806865.2 Cucurbita pepo subsp. pepo
AGGTGGACATCAGGCGATGTGCTAGTAAGGATGATGGGCCCGAAAAGAGGGTGGATTGTAAGATCCCACATCGATTGGTGAGGAGAACGAAACACATTTTATAAGGGTGTGAGAACCTTTCCCTAGTAGACACGTTTTAAAAACTTTGAGGGGAGCCCGAAAGGGAAAGCCCAACAACATCTGCTAGCAATGGATCTGGGCCGTTACAATATAATATTATATTTTTAATTTGAAGTGATAG
>NW_019666810.1:0-241 GCF_002806865.2 Cucurbita pepo subsp. pepo
AAAAAAAAAAAAAAAAAAAAAAAAAGAGAGAGAGAGAAAAAGAATGAAAGTAAAGAAAGAGAGATAGGAAGCTTTGAGAGGAGTGCAGGGCATGGTGACATTTGGGTTTAGGCTAGTTCCATGCGTTCCTTTTGGACCCCTGTTACTAGGGATTTTTGCAACTATCCTTTCATTTCCCTTTTTACAATAATGTTTGCAGTTTTTTGGCTTTTGTTCTTTGCCTGCATCATCTTGTGATTCC
>NW_019666811.1:0-241 GCF_002806865.2 Cucurbita pepo subsp. pepo
TTGGTTCCCTCATCTCCTCCGAAATGTTCAGCTCCCATTCAAACAATCTATCTTTTCTGTAGCTCATCTTTGAAGATCATGGGGTTGTCTTGTTATCTTTGAAGACGGGCAAAAAAATACAATATGCCAACAGTTTGGTTGTCCTTGAAGAAATCTCTGCACTGCAAATCAGGGCCATCCGAAGTTCATGACCCAAAAACCAGAAGAAATCTAGGCGCCATTTTGACAAGAAAAACAGGGG
>NW_019666812.1:0-241 GCF_002806865.2 Cucurbita pepo subsp. pepo
ATCGAATTATTGATATGTAAAATGCAAGTCATTTTGGTGGTAGTTAGTGGTTTTCAGTTATGTGGTCATCTATATTAACGCTCTGAATATAATGATGAACGTTTGTTTACCAAGTATAATAGCTAGCAAACGAGTTTTAAAACCGTGAGGTTGATGGTGATATGTAACGAGCTAAAATGAACAAGATTTGCTAATGGTCTGCTTGGGATGTTACAAATGTTATCAAAGGCAGTCACCGGAT
>NW_019666813.1:0-241 GCF_002806865.2 Cucurbita pepo subsp. pepo
CATCCAAAAACTCTGAAATAATCTACTGATGGTTTCTCTCTAATCCAAGCTTCTTCTGGTGTCATCTCTTTTATTGCAAGAGTGGGTGATCAATTCAAAATGTGAATCGTCCACGTGACAGCTTCAGGCTAGAAATTTTTAGGCACTTTCTTCTATGTCAGCATAACTCTTACCAAATTCATCATGGTGCAATTTTTTTGTTCGGCCACTCTATTTTATTGTGGGCTATAGGCTGTGGTCA
>NW_019666814.1:0-241 GCF_002806865.2 Cucurbita pepo subsp. pepo
AGAGATATTCCAGTTGTCATTATAGTATAAGGATTTCAGTATGTAATACTATGGCTGCTTTTACGGAGTGAGTTTGAATGGAAAGATTCTTTACTAACGCAATGTAGTCAACTCCATTTGTTAGAACAGCTTCTATTGAGTTGAGTGCACCTACCCTTTCTTTTTGTTTTTGGAAAAAGGATTTGGCTCAGGATTGCCCTGTTTGCATTCCAGGGGTTCTCGGAAGTGGAAAGTTCTCCCT
>NW_019666815.1:0-241 GCF_002806865.2 Cucurbita pepo subsp. pepo
TAATCTCACAACGTCTACATGACGATTGTTCAATACTTCTAGAGGGTCAAGTTGATTTGTCAAGAGATTACTAAACTAGATCCGAGTCTGTCATCAAAGAAACTCATATGAAGAGGATCATCATCCATGGATTGCAACCAGAATATAGAAGTTTTGTTATTGTTATACAATAATGACCCGTTCAGCCATCACTTGTAGAGTTTGAAAATTTGCTAGCTAGCCAAGAAGCCATGACTAAGCA
>NW_019666816.1:0-241 GCF_002806865.2 Cucurbita pepo subsp. pepo
ATTACCTGTTAGGATTACACCGTAAGGAAAACGAAACGAAATGAAACGAAACGATAGGTCCCATAATTTCATTGCATGTGTTTGTCGCATAACCCCGATAGGGGGTCACTTACTGAGTATTCTAGAAATACTCAAGCCTCGTGCTACTTTACTTTTGCAGATAAGGGCAAGGCACCCATGTGACAACGACGAAGGCNACCCCCGAGGATCGTGGCACATGCATAGGGTAGTTGGTTGTTCT
>NW_019666817.1:0-241 GCF_002806865.2 Cucurbita pepo subsp. pepo
GCGGGCACGAGGCTTTACAAAAAATTAAAATAAATGACAGCATTGGGATTTGTATCCATGCCCTTTTTTGAACCAGAGTCGAAGTCTAGCACCTTAGACAACTCAACCAAACTATCCCGATGAATGTGTTTGGACAAATCAAGATGGTCGAGCTATCTCGAGACATGAGATTACAATACAATGCATNAATGCATGGGTTGTGCTGTTGGGAACTGAGATGACGATGAGATGCAACAATGTT
>NW_019666818.1:0-241 GCF_002806865.2 Cucurbita pepo subsp. pepo
ACTCCCAAACTTCATTACCTTATATAACCTCTCAAGAAAAGAATTCATACAACAATTCATAAAATAAGATCTATTGAGAAAACCCGAGAAAAGGTCAACTTTTGAGTTGACTTGGAAAGTTCTGTTGAACTGGCCGTATCATCGTTTTCTTTCTCTGAACAGGAAGACATTTTAAAACAAAACGTTGTTACCACTTTNCTCATGAGTGCATAGGTGGCGTTGTCATAATCGTGGTGCAGGC
>NW_019666819.1:0-241 GCF_002806865.2 Cucurbita pepo subsp. pepo
CCGACCACAAGATTTTAAATATTTCTTCACCGAGAAAGAGTTAAATATGAGACAGAGAAGGTGGTTAGGATTGGTGAGGGACTACGATGTAGATATCTAGTACCACCCTGGAAAAGCAAATGTGGTCGCAGACGCTTTGAGTAGAAAGGTGGCCCACTCTTCGGCCCTAATTATGAGGGAAGTAAGGGTACAANAATTATGAGGGAAGTAAGGGTACAAAGAAAATTTGAGGGAGCCAACA
>NW_019666820.1:0-241 GCF_002806865.2 Cucurbita pepo subsp. pepo
ATGCAAATTTGAGATTACCAAATTTTGACACTCAAAATCCCGCTCAAATTTGTGGAATTATGTGGCAAGCATAAGTTTGAGTTTACCAAACTTTTGACACTTAAAATTCCACTCAAATTTATGGGGTTTATTTGGCAAACATGCACGTTTGGTTAAACCAAATTTTGACACTCAAAATTTCACTCAAATTTNACATGAAAGGTTGGTTAAACCATATATTGACACTCAATATTCCACTTAC
>NW_019666821.1:0-241 GCF_002806865.2 Cucurbita pepo subsp. pepo
CTAGCTTTGCAAATTCCAGCATTGTAGGCGCTTATCAGAGTCTTTGAAAAGAAAAGAGATAGTTCAACCCTCCTTTAATCAGGAAAAGGTTTAAGGTTGATTCTTCTTTCAAAGAAGGGACAGGTGTAGGAGTGAAAGAAAAGAGACCAATAGAATAGGGGAAATCCGGGACAGGAGAGAATATGCTCTCAGTCANGTGAAAGAAGGGAAAGCAAAGAGAGAAGAGACCAATAGCTTTACC
>NW_019666822.1:0-241 GCF_002806865.2 Cucurbita pepo subsp. pepo
CAGACACATAATTAAGACATCCCAAAAATCGTTGTAGTTGGATTTTATCTGTAATTTGATCCAAAAAGTTTGAGGCAAACTCAATGGATCTTTGAATGAGTTTAATTACACCCAAATGAATTTCAAATCCAAGAAAACTGATCTTTGTTTGAAAAAGTTTAATTTTTGGTTTAGACACAACTNATTGACTGTCGTAAAACTGTTCGAAGATGCTTGAAGTGTTGATTGATGTTTTGAGAAA
>NW_019666823.1:0-241 GCF_002806865.2 Cucurbita pepo subsp. pepo
ATTCACCCAGTCTTACCCCTGAAATGGGAGGCCTATCGAGTTGGTGAACTCGAGCCACTTTCACCCATGCAAATCTAAGGATAACTCTGAATAAACAGGAGGTCATGGTTAGCTCAGGATTAAGATCGAGTTACCTAGGTCATCAAATGAAAAGAAAATCAGTTTCAACAGTAAACGACATTATAAAGTGAGTNTGATTTTATGCAATACTATTGCATAGGACGTCCCCACTCACATGTCT
>NW_019666824.1:0-241 GCF_002806865.2 Cucurbita pepo subsp. pepo
AAAAAATGGGTCATGCACCATAAACTCATGGGAATACTGTTGATGGAATCGATGCAATCAACGCTACCCTTGATGGGTTGCCAATTAAAGACCTGACATTTGATGTTGACTCTTTTGAAGAAAAAGCCACACGATCGAACACCTCGAAATGTCGCGGTAGCTCTAAGNCCTATCATACGACCTGAGAGTTGAGGGCTACTGGAACTTTCTCATACGACCTAAGAGTTACGTTAGCCGCAAT
>NW_019666825.1:0-241 GCF_002806865.2 Cucurbita pepo subsp. pepo
GTTTTTCTTGAAATGGTTTGTCATCATCAAAAAAGGGGGAGATTGATGGCTTTTTGGCCATTGATCTCATTTTAATTAATTTCAATTAATTAATTGATGTTTTGATGATAACAAACCTACTCTTTAATTATTAACTATTTTCAGTATTTTGAACTGTCCNGAACTGTCCACAATAAAGGTCGGGAATAACGATTTTAACTACCTTTCAATTACTCAAATAGAGCTAAAACGAAGAAATTAC
>NW_019666826.1:0-241 GCF_002806865.2 Cucurbita pepo subsp. pepo
AGTGCATAAAACAGTAATAGATTACTTCAAATCGACCCTTAGTTCGGAAACCCTTATTTAGGTCGTTCGAAGTACGTGCTAAAAAAATAGAGTCAAGGTCGACGTTTTTTGAAACTTCTGTGGTCAATGACTAGAACAGTGAAATAGTGCTTCAAATCGAACCNACGTTTGAAGTACATGCTTGGGAAACCGAGCCACGGTTGACGTTTTTCGAAACTCTTGTGGGGAATGATTAGTCTTG
>NW_019666827.1:0-240 GCF_002806865.2 Cucurbita pepo subsp. pepo
ATGCGTTCGAGAGCATCCATAACATCAGGGAAGGATTGCCCGAGCTTTGGGACACCATGGAGAAGCTCGAAAACGTTTCGTACTCCGAAAAGGTAGCTATTGAGACTTCAGTTAGAGCTTAATTAGTGTTTATGATCTTAAGTTGTACGTACTATGATGATAATACTTGATAGTGCAAAACCGTTGGCAACTGCAATGAATGCTGGTTAATAGAACACATCTTTCCTTTTGGATTCCTGT
>NW_019666829.1:0-240 GCF_002806865.2 Cucurbita pepo subsp. pepo
CCCCAAATTGTTCATCGCTTTCTAGAACTCTCTACGTCTTCCCCTTAAACCTCTCGTAAGGGTTTAATTTCATTCTGGAATTCGCCTCTTCCACCAACTCTTATCTTTTCACAGCGCTTCATGGCTCCAGTTATCAGCAGAAGTTTATCCACTGTTGCTCTTTCTTCACTTCCTTCCTCTTTTTCTTACCCTCTACCTACCAGTGGTACGCGCTTGAGCTTGAGAAGCGCTTTTCTGCCC
>NW_019666830.1:0-240 GCF_002806865.2 Cucurbita pepo subsp. pepo
CTTTTTTTTTTTTTTTTTTTTTTTGTCTCACTATGATATCAACGTCCTGTTAAGTTGCATACTGATCTTTTCTAAGTTGCTTTTATTTGGAATCTGAATTTACTTCAAATTTTCAAATCATTAAATTGCTCCGATGTTGGCCTTAGACGAGCCTAAAGGGATGGAGAAATCGTGAAGTCTCAGAGGCACCTCCTTATTTTGTGCTCGGTGATCTCTGGGAATCTTTCAAGGAATGGAGTG
>NW_019666831.1:0-240 GCF_002806865.2 Cucurbita pepo subsp. pepo
CTACGTATCAACCTACTTATCATACCAAAAGATCGTACACGAGTCATTTCAGTAGTTATATTTATATCATCTCAATTTGTAACGAGTCGTGTTCAATGTCTTAACTCATTTCAATCATCATGATAGCTGCGACACGAGAAATGGGTAGCTCATTAAACACGACAATTTATGATTCTAATTTGTCACACGAGACGTTAAGGGGGTCGTTAGAAAACTCCAATTCTCCTTCACATTAAGTAA
>NW_019666833.1:0-240 GCF_002806865.2 Cucurbita pepo subsp. pepo
TGTGGCATGGAAAAAGATGGCTTCTGGAAGATTTTTTTTTTATTCCATTACCAATCGTAAATAGTATTCACAGTAATATAGAATGAAGAAAAAGAGAAACTTACTGTAGTAATTAGTAATTAGAGCCCATTAGTTGAAAATATAACAGTTAGTGAGATCATCAATGGTGGCATTATAATCATCTTCAACAAAGTGATAAGAAAAAGTAAATATCAACATCACTTTATTGGAAAAAAAAAA
>NW_019666834.1:0-240 GCF_002806865.2 Cucurbita pepo subsp. pepo
CCGAAGTGTTGTCAAATTACACCACAATCAAACTTCGAAACAGTAACATATAATGATATAATAGCTCTTTTTTCTCATTTCCTCAACATCAACAGAGACAGAATTTTACTATTTTGCAGCAAATTCACTCACGATAAATTAGCAGCGAAACCACAAACTTCCTCCACATTACACATCTCAAAAACATAAGAGTCATAAGGAAACATTTGAACTCGCTGCCACCAACCTAGAAATGACATT
>NW_019666835.1:0-240 GCF_002806865.2 Cucurbita pepo subsp. pepo
AATATCAAATTTTTCATTTGGTCATTGCTTTTATTTTATTTATTATTATTTTTTTATGAAAGATAATAATTTCGTTAATGAATGAAATGGAGGAAATAGATGAGTAATGACTCCAAATATCTAAAGGTGTATTACAAGAAAACTTTCCAATTCAAAATAAAAAAAAAGAAAGACTATAATCAAAGAAATGGTGTTTACATTTACACCAATATAAAGCATGAAAAGGAATTAAATCCAAGA
>NW_019666836.1:0-240 GCF_002806865.2 Cucurbita pepo subsp. pepo
AATATAAAGAAGATAAAGTAGAAAAAATACAGGAAATCTATCACATCCAGTTCTCTTTACTATGTATTCTTTTGAATGTAGCTAATTGGTGGGATTTATGGATATTGAGATGAAAAAAACTTGGACATCCGTTACTTTTTTTGCTTTGTTTATCTTCAGATGGAGATGATCTGGCATGATTCACCCAATAGCTCTGGTCCATCTAATATGAAGAAAAGATCAGATTCTGTGAAATGGCCA
>NW_019666837.1:0-240 GCF_002806865.2 Cucurbita pepo subsp. pepo
TTTAAAATCTACTAACAAATTAACTAAAAATGACATTTAATATTTTTTTCAACAGTCAAATCATGTATTTGGAGTTTATTTTTTAATAAATGGTGACGTCGTGCTTCTCTATTTTAGGTTACACGAATGCCCCCATTGCTTCGAATGTGAAGGAGAAGTTGATAGAGACTTAAGGTTGTGGGATCTTAAGTGGAGGGATTGTTGAAGGGACACTAGTAGATACATTTCTAAAGATAGAAA
>NW_019666838.1:0-240 GCF_002806865.2 Cucurbita pepo subsp. pepo
GTATTTCTTAACAAAAAGTCCAAGGTGGCTACTTACCTCGTAGTCGACGTTTGGGACCTTCGTTCTTGAGCTTCCAGTACCCAAATTACCTCAACTTTCCTTTCACAGACTCCTTATTGTATATACTTTTTGGAACTATAAGGTTTTTCATGAGAACCGGTCTGGAAGGTGGTTAAAATTGAGAAAACCTGAGGGAAGGTCCTCATCCACATCCCTTGACAAGCACAAGACGCGGCTGCC
>NW_019666839.1:0-240 GCF_002806865.2 Cucurbita pepo subsp. pepo
ATAAAGACAAGAAATATATAATTATTAATGAAGTAACATTATCAAATAATTATCAACACTTCTAATTATATTCCTTATATTTACATCTTCAAAAACAAAGTTCTATTAAAATATATAGAAGGCATGCCTTAGCATGAAATTAGTTGATTATATTAAGTCAATTTCAAGGGTTCATTGTATAGAACCGATTAATAAATGTTTGATTTTAATATTAAAAAAATGATTGATTTTAATGTAAAA
>NW_019666840.1:0-240 GCF_002806865.2 Cucurbita pepo subsp. pepo
TATAATATAGTCACATCATCATATAATATAAAGCATAAATGCGTGTGCAAGGGTCACTGGGTATTTGTCGTCATACATAAAACAAGTCTTCTGACCGAGCCGATAGTAAGACCAATTACATGATTGACCTAGGCCGAAAATACTACGAATCCTTGATGCTAGCTTAAAGTTGCTCTCTGAAATTTAATTCTGCCTAAGGAGTCAAACAATCATAAATCAGAATTCTACTTGGGATATGAC
>NW_019666841.1:0-240 GCF_002806865.2 Cucurbita pepo subsp. pepo
TAGCTTTACATAGTTCACTATCATCTATATCTATAATTCACGCCACATATTAAACTATTAAAATTAAAATTTCATATAGAACATTGTATTAAAATAAAAAAATCGGAAATATATATCATAAATAAGTTGCAAACTCGCAGTTCATAATATCACATGAACTCTCTGAAGTCCTAAAATTTAGTATTAATGTCTAATATCTGTATGCTCTTATATATCTGGACTTTTAAAGTGTGTTATTCG
>NW_019666842.1:0-240 GCF_002806865.2 Cucurbita pepo subsp. pepo
TTCAAAAGTGGAGAACAGGAATGGAGCTCTTGGGAGTAGCAACAACGGTGTGGATTTTGCGATCGAGGAGGCGGAGTGGGACGAAGGGGAATTAAAGCTTTTAAAGAAGCAGTTAGCGAAGCATCCTGTGGGGAAGCCGAGGAGATGGGAGATAATTGCAGAGGCGTTTGGCGGGAGGCATAAAGTGGAGAGTGTGATCAAGATGGCTAAGGAAATGGGAGAGAAGAAATTAGGCGATGA
>NW_019666843.1:0-240 GCF_002806865.2 Cucurbita pepo subsp. pepo
TTGGGAGTATGAGAAACTTGGAAGGTGGCCGGCGTGTCGCCGGAGCCGGAGGAGTGAAGCTTGTTGTAATTGTTCATGGTTGAATGTGGATTTGCATGGGAGAAGAATAAGCTTTAAATAAAGGGGAATGGTTGTTCCTTGGTCTACGTCGAGAGGAGCAATCACCTGTAACCGATTCCACCAGAATCAGAGGATAAATTATTCTTCAATTTTAAATAATGGATTACAATAAATTAATTT
>NW_019666844.1:0-240 GCF_002806865.2 Cucurbita pepo subsp. pepo
TTTTAACATCCAACTTCTTTCTCTTACTGTCTGATACATGAACATGGTCAATGCATCCAAAAACTCGAAAATAATCGACATTAGGACTTCTGTTGAGCATGTGCGCTGTCTAGTTTGCTACTTCTGGCCAGAAATTCTTTGGACCTTGCTTCTCTGATAATATACTTCTAACCATGTTCATGATTGTTCGGTTCTTGCGCTCAGTTACACTATTTTGTTGGGGAGTGTAGGCTGCGATAA
>NW_019666845.1:0-240 GCF_002806865.2 Cucurbita pepo subsp. pepo
ATGGCCCCGTCATGCTCCTCCAACTCGGCTCTGTCCCAACCGTCGTGGTCTCCTCTGCCGCTGCTGCAAAAGAGTTGTTCAAATTTCACGACCTTGCTTCTTGCAGCCGTCCTTGCTCAACAGGTAGTGGAAGACTTTCGTACAACTATGTTGACATGAGTTTCGCTCCATACGGTGAACACTGGAGGAACGTTCGAAAGATTTGTATGTTTGAGCTCTTCAATGCTTCGAGGGTTCAGT
>NW_019666846.1:0-240 GCF_002806865.2 Cucurbita pepo subsp. pepo
ATTTGGGGATTCAATAGAAATGTAAGAGCATTGGCATCTTCCTCTTTCTTCTTTATAATCCCCCACAAACGGCGGTGCCGGAGGCCCCGCCGCCGACGACAACGGCGATGACAATGGCGGCAACAATGGCAACTCTCCTCTTTCAATCATATGGTTCATCGGTTTGAGTCGTTCTACGATCTGTACACTCGTATCCGTTAGAACAAATCATTTTAATATTTTTAATTTTAAACTTTTAAA
>NW_019666847.1:0-240 GCF_002806865.2 Cucurbita pepo subsp. pepo
AGACGAATCAGTACCATTCCCGCAGGTGGAGAGTAAGATATGAAACGTCGATCGATCCGATGAGGTTTTTTGGTGGTGGTGATGAAGGAGCTGTGGAGCTTCTTGGCATCTGCAAGACTAGCCGATTTGAACACCGTCGGGAGTTTCGGCTTTCCAGGGTGGCCGGAGCTCTGACGCGATGAGGTTTTCTGGCGAAGTCTTGGTGTTCATTTTTAATATAAGGAGCGGTACTCGCCGGAC
>NW_019666848.1:0-240 GCF_002806865.2 Cucurbita pepo subsp. pepo
ATGAGACCATAAATTAGACTAAATTATTATTCCTTCTTAATTAAAGTTGAAATATTTTAAAAAATACAAATGAAAATGACCTTAAAAAAAATCTAATTGAATTTAAATAACTTAAAGAAATGTAGTCAGTAAAAAAATATAATTAAAATTCATTACAGTAAAATATAGTGAGTGATGGCGACAGTGATATTTTGCGGTAAAAAAAAGGGGTTGGTGGTGGGTTTAGGTATTAAGGGTAAA
>NW_019666849.1:0-240 GCF_002806865.2 Cucurbita pepo subsp. pepo
AGTACACGTTTTTAAATATATTCTTGTATTTTTAAAAGTAATATTAAAAATTTTGGAGATAATTTATATAATATAATTAAAAAATTTTACTGTTAGTATTGGTCGGTGTCTGTGTATTGATCGTAAGAACTTTTTTGAACTTATAATTGTTAACAATTACCATTGATAAGTCATATATATAGCGGTATTATTTTAGGTTAATGTGAGACAGGTACGCTATCAACCCCGGTCACCCTTTTT
>NW_019666850.1:0-240 GCF_002806865.2 Cucurbita pepo subsp. pepo
AGTTTCAACATATCTTATTCCTTAAAACTTGCCACAACAATTTGTCTCATTACCGTTGTTCCATTGAGGTAGTATATGGTATCTCTTCTAGCCCCTCTAATCACCACAAAAGTACCACAAGCTACTTTCAAATTCTATCCTTCCAAAGTGATATGATAACTATTGGTATCCAAAATTCTAAAGGAAATCAAAGACATACATTTAACTTTCAAAAGTTTTAATAATACTTTTTAAAATTTC
>NW_019666851.1:0-240 GCF_002806865.2 Cucurbita pepo subsp. pepo
TTTTTATTTTTATTTATGGTGAAATTTTATTTATATAATATCTTTTTACAAATAAAATATGTATTGGAACAACTTGGATCCATGTTAAAAACAAGATAAATATAATTTAAAAAATTAAAAAAAAAAATCAAACCTTTAATCTTTTGTTCAATTGGGTAAATATAATCAGGTCTTTCTTTACTATTTAAAAGTTAAGATTAAAATATTAGATTAGTCAATGATTAGTGAATTAGATAATAT
>NW_019666854.1:0-240 GCF_002806865.2 Cucurbita pepo subsp. pepo
CTCCTTCAATGCTTCCTGACCCACCAACCCTGCAACTCTGCAATAAAAAAACCACAACAATGAGCGAGTAGGAATCCAATGGGAGTGACCTTAAGGAAATAAATGCAGATCATGAACAGCTTGTGGTCCTTATCATCACATTTCAACCCAGAATGGGTAAAGAAATGAAACCATTAATTGCCACTTACCTTGTAATCAATGCGTATGTTCACACATTTCATACTAAATTTAAATGGAAAA
>NW_019666855.1:0-240 GCF_002806865.2 Cucurbita pepo subsp. pepo
AATGTATGATGAGTATGATGGGAGAGCTCAGTTTCTTTCTTTAATTTCAAATCAAACAACTAAAGATGGTATCTTTCTAAATCAAGAGAAATACATCAAGGATTTACTCAAATGGTTCAAGTTCAACGAATCTAAGATTGCAATAACTCCAATGAGCAATCTACCAAGCTTGACAATGATGAAAAATGTAAATGTGTAGTATAAAATCTTATCGAGGTATGATTGAATCTTTACTTTACT
>NW_019666856.1:0-240 GCF_002806865.2 Cucurbita pepo subsp. pepo
TAAAAAGACAAATATCTAGATATTTGCCTATAATAAAATATGAAAGATGATATATGTGGTAAATTATAATTTGGTATAAAATATCCCGTAAGACTATGGAGAATAAGTTTAAATTATTGTGTGCACGACTACTTTTAGCTAATTTAAATTTTAGAGTTAAGTTAGTTGAGTTTAAAGTAGTTATGTATCATTAGGTTTAGCTAGTTTAAATTAGCGTGAGTTTAAATTATTTTATGTAAA
>NW_019666857.1:0-240 GCF_002806865.2 Cucurbita pepo subsp. pepo
TCTTCACTGCACATTCCTCGATCTAGCTCATCTCCATGTGATATTTGTTATGACCTTGTGGATTAGTATGTGCAAATTGATACTTCTCTTGCAGGTTCCTCTTTGTCACCCTCGGCTTATGATTCGCCCCCTATTGAACTTGCTACTGATTCTTCATCTTCTTTGGGTTTTGATCCTACGATCACACGAGCAAAAGTTTATATTTTCAAAACTCGTCATCCAACAATTTTTGATGTTTTG
>NW_019666858.1:0-240 GCF_002806865.2 Cucurbita pepo subsp. pepo
AGCTGTGGGGTCCATCGATTTCCTTCCCATGAAAGACAAAACCATACGCCCACCAGACACCATCTCTTCAGAACGCGAGCTTATGAAACGCGAGAAGTCATTCCTGAACTGAGCAGCGTAAGCCAACAAAACACTCGGCGGGCTTGTCCGAGAAACATAAAGCTTCCCTTTATTCATCCTTATTTTGTCCTCTCCTTCCAAACCTTCTGGAACCTTCGACAGCCAATGGAGACTAGAAGA
>NW_019666859.1:0-240 GCF_002806865.2 Cucurbita pepo subsp. pepo
AAATCCTGGAACACAAAACAGAAACATAACACGTCTAACCCCTACAATAACCATTAAACCTAGAAGGTATTTGATTCATGAGATCAGACAGCCAACAACCTTGAATTGAAAAATCTGGATTTGTATACCATTTGTAGTCCATGGGACCTTAGGCTATGTAGCTTGTGCTTGATTGTTTAGAAAAAAAGAAGGGTTTTACAGATATACGTAGGTTTGGTACACGAGCTTGAATCAAACTGG
>NW_019666860.1:0-240 GCF_002806865.2 Cucurbita pepo subsp. pepo
TTGGACTTTCCTTCCCGACTTCCCTCAGGGAAAGGGTTTCACACCCTTAGAGGGTGTTTCGTTCCCCTCCCAACCAATGTGAGATATCACAATCTACCTTCTTTAGGGCCCAGCGTCCTCATTGGCACTCGTTCCAGCCCCTTTCGGGGCCAGCATCCTCGTTGGCACTCGTTCCTTTCTTCAAGAGATATGGGATCCTCACCAAATTCATCCCCCTTCAGGGTCCATCGTTCTTATTGG
>NW_019666861.1:0-240 GCF_002806865.2 Cucurbita pepo subsp. pepo
TTACATACATGCAAAACAACCACGATCATAATGTTTTAGAAGTGTTTTAGCCAGAATACGAAAGTGTTTTAGCCAGAATACGACTCCCTAACGTAGCTCTCCCACATAAGTAAAGATTAACCATCTAAAAATTGTTAAAAATTGTTTAATAATGTACGGAGACTTAAAAATTAGTACGGAAGTTTGATACGATAATGCCCATATCCAGGATTCAAATTAGGATTTGGTAATTGATGGTCC
>NW_019666863.1:0-240 GCF_002806865.2 Cucurbita pepo subsp. pepo
GCCTTTTTAGTCTCTACTGTTTGAACACCCTTTTTAGAAAGATTTGTATGAACTGGGTTTGACAATGCTACTAAGGATAATATCATACATTTATCTGTGGGCAAAGGGTTAGAAAACACGGCAGAACTCTCTTGATGAACAGAGGAAAGGATTTGCTCGGGAAATTCGGCCACATCCCCTCGATAAGATAATAAAAAAAGGAAGAAGGTGGAACTGCGGGCCTTGCCAAATTTTGTAGCT
>NW_019666864.1:0-240 GCF_002806865.2 Cucurbita pepo subsp. pepo
CTGAAGCGCAACGAAAGGAGAGAAGTTGTGAAACACAAGACCCGTCTGGTGGCGAAGGGCTACGTCCAGAAGCAAGGAGTGTTCGAGGAGGCATTCGCGCCGGTGACAAGGCTGGAATCTGTCCGGTTATTGCTGGAAATCGCGGCACATCATTCTTGGGAGGTCCACCACACAGACATGAAATTCGCATTTCTGAACAGATAGCTGAAGGAGACCATCTATGTTCGACAACCACCGGGC
>NW_019666865.1:0-240 GCF_002806865.2 Cucurbita pepo subsp. pepo
TTACAAACTATGAGTTTTAGGACATAAAACCCAACAAAACCGACATTGAGAGCTCCAAAATCATTGTGAATTAGAGGTTGGATTTTCTGAAAAATCGATCAAAAATATAATCTCCAATCAGCAAGCTACCGACCTTGGTTTTGAATCCTAGTTGTTGGATGTGATGATCTCCTGAGTGTTCTAGAATATATCCAATTTGGCAGGTGGTCATTGTTGATAATCTGATTCTTGCCAGAATGG
>NW_019666866.1:0-240 GCF_002806865.2 Cucurbita pepo subsp. pepo
AACTCCACAAACAAGAACATCCACAAACAAACATGAAAAAACAAGAAAACCCCATTTCCACAAAGCTTCAAAACACCACAAGACATCAAAGAAGAACCAAAAAACAGGAGAAAAAGCTGAAAACACAGCATTAAGAACAGCAGAAGAGCCATATTCAACACATTACAGCAAAGAATATGAAAAGAAAAACAGAGGAATGAAAGGAACAAAGAAGAAAAGGCATGAAAAAACAGAGGAGAA
>NW_019666867.1:0-240 GCF_002806865.2 Cucurbita pepo subsp. pepo
AACCGCAATGTCACTCTCACGTCAACAATCGATTAACAAATAAGAGAGGGAAATTCAAGGACAACACTCCCACATCAAAACCTACTCGAAAACGAACGTAAGAAATTAAAATAAAAAAAACTACTCGCAGAAGTTTAGAATCTAATCGGTGCTTGAAAATGAAGATCAAATCTAGGGCGGAAAGAACAAGATTATGAAGAGAAAAAGCAGTACCTGCCAGGCAGATTCAAGAAGAGCAGC
>NW_019666868.1:0-240 GCF_002806865.2 Cucurbita pepo subsp. pepo
ACTAATTGATTTGACTCGTTAGGGAATGTATTTGAATGAAAAGCATGGAGAGAAAGATTAATTAATTAAACTATGCTTATGGACCTAATCGAAATTAATCGGGTAATTAACCACTAAATTCGATGAGAATAATAATAGTCGGTGGTAATTATACATTGGATGATCAGGTCATTAACCACAAACTCTAGCGAAAGTAGTAATAGTAATGATTTAGTAGTAATTACACGTTGTGTGATGAGG
>NW_019666869.1:0-240 GCF_002806865.2 Cucurbita pepo subsp. pepo
TCAAAAATTCAGGTGCAAATTTTTCATATTTTAAATTTTGAACTGCATCATGATGCTTGAATTTTAAATTCATAAAAGCACCTATATTCCTTTAGTTTTTCTTTCAAACATGTAGCCGAAAAAAGGGGGGGAAGTGTGCCTAACTTAGGCCTATCAATTATGAACATAAGTACGGGATTTATTGTTTCTGTGGAAATTTACAGGTACATGAGGTCATACAGATCGAATCACTTGAAGATT
>NW_019666871.1:0-240 GCF_002806865.2 Cucurbita pepo subsp. pepo
TTTTTTCCAGATTGGTTCAGTGAACCACGACACAAACGAAGAAAGAACAACATAAGACAATATTCTAGTAATTCAAGACTGGGTTCGTGTGAGATCCCACATCTGTTCGAGAGAGAAACGAAACATTCTTTATAAGGGTGTGGAATCCTCTCCCTAAGAGACGATATGTGCTATCGGTGTGCTTTGGTCGTTACAGTTCGGTATCTTGCAACTGTAGGGATTTTTTACTGCACTGAAGGG
>NW_019666872.1:0-240 GCF_002806865.2 Cucurbita pepo subsp. pepo
AGCAAGACAAACAAGAAGATGAATTAGGTAAAGGTCAAGCTAAACTCTATTGAAGAAATAGAATCAAACAATATTTCTTTATCTTCCCGTACCTTATACTTCTTGATTGAAAAAGGACTAATTGCTGAATTCAAGTTCATTGTCAGACTCAACCTCAAGCAAGCTCCTGTTACAGTCTTTATAAGAGGAAGGAATAGTTTTTGTTTCAAGAAGAAAGCCTTAAGCAAGATGGGTTCACTC
>NW_019666874.1:0-240 GCF_002806865.2 Cucurbita pepo subsp. pepo
AAAAACGATAATAATAAATAATTCAAAAACATGAAATGCATAACGACCTATTCTAACTTAAGTCTAGGAATTTAAGAATGCAACTAGCCTATGCATGTGTTATGGTCTCTGATTGCGATGTCGTCATAAGCTTTATAGGGGTGCCTTGCATTTACCTGCAGGGTCTAAGTATTTCGAAGAATACTCAGTAAGTAACCCCACTATAAAGGCCGTAAAAATGCAAACACATGCAAATGATGC
>NW_019666875.1:0-240 GCF_002806865.2 Cucurbita pepo subsp. pepo
CTAAGTTCGTTTGTCCATCACACTGTCTCGACATTTAGTCCTAAATTTATCCAAATTTTGATTCGTTAGGCAATCTGCTCATTAGACACTACATACATTAAATCCAGCATTGTTGTAGTTAGATACATAAGACTTACAATCAATTGTTTATACATGGTAGCATTGATGTTGGCTCCTTCATCCTTTGTTAGTCTAACCCCAGGAACAATAGGGTTTTTCACGGTATCACTTTTTTCCATC
>NW_019666876.1:0-240 GCF_002806865.2 Cucurbita pepo subsp. pepo
ATATGTGGGGTTGTATGATTTAAGATGAAAAGTATAGGGACTCCATGCATATTGTATGTTTATTTACATCAGGATACTTCTCCTTTTATGATGAGTACAGACGTATACACTATGATGATCATCATCATCATGCCTTGCATGATATACAATGGTTCGTTGTACCAGGGAGTGTGCTAGCCCGCCTGGTGAGCCCATGCTCGCACGTGTGGGTTGTATGCAGAAAAATACTACACATCAAAT
>NW_019666877.1:0-240 GCF_002806865.2 Cucurbita pepo subsp. pepo
AGAAGAGAAGGAACCTGAGGACAAGGTAGGACATCTTACTTGAAGTATTGATATATTGGTTAGTATGCCATGTCAATTGGCCATATAATCTGTTTCTTCTATCTTTTTACAGGAAATGACTCTCAAAGAGTATGAGAAGCTCCGTGAAGAGAGTAGGAAACTGTTGGCAAAGACTGAGTTGAGGAAGGCTGAAATTGATGAAGAGTTGGAGAACATGCAGCAGATTTCCAGCAAGAAAAC
>NW_019666878.1:0-240 GCF_002806865.2 Cucurbita pepo subsp. pepo
AGCTAAAATTAAAAATGGAAAAAGAAAAAGGAAAAATTACCCTCCATGTATAGGCAAGCACATGAAATTCTAACCAAAGAGGTCTACTCAGCCAAGGAACACAAGAATAAAATCCTATAAAAGTACAACTCAAAAGGCTTGTAACTTGGTGAGAAATTTAACCATCATATAAAGACTACAGACATCCATACAGTATTATCCTAAACAAAGTAAAGTTCAACCGCTTCAGATTCACTATAC
>NW_019666879.1:0-240 GCF_002806865.2 Cucurbita pepo subsp. pepo
TGGCTCATTACTTATTGTCATCAGCCTCACAGTTTTAAAACACATCTACAAGGGAAAGGTTTCCACACCATGTATTATAAACTATATAGAATTACAAACAATTTAGCTAGGTTTAGGGAGAAAAAAAAAAATTGCTCTTTTTACTACACTTTTCAATAGAAATAACATACATGACTTTATATAACTTTAAAATGAAACCCTCGACTTTCCATAATCCATTTAAAGAACGGTAACCTTTCT
>NW_019666880.1:0-240 GCF_002806865.2 Cucurbita pepo subsp. pepo
GATCTTCATTTCTCTCATAATCAACGCCACCAATTCCAAAACTTTCAACAAAGGCGCTCAAAATGAAACAAAATTTAAGTTCAAAGATGTTTATTCTTATCGGTAAGTGTGTTCTTAAATATGTTTTTTCTTTTAGAATTCTCAGCTATTTTTTATTCAATCTGATTCGGTTTATGTATAGATATTTGATATCAACCATGATTATTGGAGCTGTTTTGAGTCTACTTCAAATCGCTCTCA
>NW_019666881.1:0-240 GCF_002806865.2 Cucurbita pepo subsp. pepo
TTGGCCGAGTGGTTAAGGCGTGTGCTTGCTAAGTACATGGGATTTTCTTGCGAGAGTTCGAATCTCTCGAGCGACGATCTTTCAAATTTTGTTGTCTAGCTTTGGGCTGGTTATTAGTCGAAACCACGTTACATTTTGTTTAGCCACTAGATCATCAACGTTATAAGAGTATATTAATAAACTCATATTGGCAAACAACAGTCACTTTGGCCGAGTGGTTAAGGCGTGTGCCTGCTAAGT
>NW_019666882.1:0-240 GCF_002806865.2 Cucurbita pepo subsp. pepo
TTGATCGACTTCAAAATTCTCATTTTTCGTATTGAAGTCGGTTGGTTAATTTCAAAAGCTGCATTGATGTTCAAATATGCTTTGCACCCTATTGTTATGATCTATTTAAGTTGTATTAATAATTGGGTCAGCGTTATTTTCAAAGTTATAATTTTTTAAATTCTTTTTTCGAATAGAATAACTCCAACATGTTAATTTAATTCATAACCTCTCTGACCACAGCATAAAATAGGGAAAAAT
>NW_019666883.1:0-240 GCF_002806865.2 Cucurbita pepo subsp. pepo
ATTCTTGCTCTTCATAATTCAATTTTCTTATCGACCATTCAATCACTCATTCTTTCACTAACATGGTTAATCACGTCTTCCTAAAAGTGGCCCTACGAGAGGGATGCTGAGGTTTGGGAAGAAGGGCAAGTTGAACCCGAGTTTTGTGGGCCCCATTGAAATTCTAGAAAAGGTAGGGCCCGTGACATAAGATGTGTTACCACCCACCCTCGCTGCGATGCACAATGTCTTCCATGTCTC
>NW_019666885.1:0-240 GCF_002806865.2 Cucurbita pepo subsp. pepo
CAATTTCCTATGCAACTCAATGATATCATCTCCTAGCAATCTACTGCAAATCATTCAGCCAAGGGATTAACTAGCGTTTCAACTAACGACGACGGAAACAACATAGTATAATTACCATAACCAAGAAAAACAACAAGGAATCACAGTTCCAGACTTAACCTAGAGCAAAATTTTCAGATCCGAAAACGTATTTCATCTAGAAAACCTAAGGGACACAGAAAAATCTTCAGATCGTGAAAT
>NW_019666886.1:0-240 GCF_002806865.2 Cucurbita pepo subsp. pepo
GTATAATGCGTTGTGCCGAACCAAGTCAGGCCTAAGGGTACGTATATGAGCCCGCCTGGTGGGCCCATGTGCACGTACGTAGGCTGTGTGTGGAGAAGTACCATACATCCAGCCCTGCCCGAATCGAAAAAGAGCCTAAGGTTATGTAACGTTTATGAAAGATAGGTCTCACTCATGTTTTGCATGTGATTGCATATCCAACCCTAGCAGTGGGGTGACTTGATGAGTATTTCATAAAAT
>NW_019666887.1:0-240 GCF_002806865.2 Cucurbita pepo subsp. pepo
AAAAAAAAAAAAAAAAAAAAAACCATACAAATAGCGTATAGAAAAACATTAATTTATTTCAATATCAAAATCGAGCCTTTCAATTTATGAATATATGTATTTTTTACCTCACCACTTATAGCAAATATCATTATTATTGGTTTTATAGTTGAACATACAGACATTTTGCTCACTCACATGCCACGAACATAGAGTATTTTCGCAATTCTTTCTATCTCTCTTATCTATGTAGATATTGAA
>NW_019666888.1:0-240 GCF_002806865.2 Cucurbita pepo subsp. pepo
AAATACCCCTCCACCCTACTTAGTTTATCATCCCAAGAAATACCAAACAATACAAAGTAGTAGTTTCTACGGAGTGTCTTGTAAATCTCTGCTCGATTGGTCTTAATAAAGTGTGCGAGTATTTTCCACGTAGAGTTATGTTCAACAACTACATATCATATACATCTAGAACACGTCCCTATATCTACCAACTACTCTGTTCGACGAACTAATAAGATACTATGTGAACCCTTGTCAATG
>NW_019666889.1:0-240 GCF_002806865.2 Cucurbita pepo subsp. pepo
ATTAGGGGTGTACACCTAACTCGTCAATCCAAGAACCCAACCCGAATTATAAGGGTTGGGTTGGGTTTAAAAGGACTTTGGGTTCAGGTTGGGTTCATTTTTTGGAACCCGATCCGTTTTCGGATTGGGTTCGGGTTCAAATTTTAAATTATTGGGACAATCCGACCTAACCCGAAAACCATAAAAAAGGCCCAAGTCCACGCATCCCGCCCATCAAACAACAACCCGGCCAGGTGCCGC
>NW_019666890.1:0-240 GCF_002806865.2 Cucurbita pepo subsp. pepo
AGGAATAAGGGATCTCAAAAGAAAGTTTGTGGAATTTTAGACGAAGGAAGCATTCGAATAAAAGGATTTGCTTAATTGGTTGGTGATAAGTAAAAGTTAAATTGTATTTAGTCTATAAGTTCGTTAATGGACAATCTTTAGGATATTTTTAGTTTGTGATGGATATGTATGTAAGCAAGGAAGAAAGATAAGTTTGGATAAGAGAATTGTGGGTAATAGTATGAGAATGGTGGATATAGG
>NW_019666891.1:0-240 GCF_002806865.2 Cucurbita pepo subsp. pepo
GGCAAACCTGGATCTTGTACTTGCTTAGCCACCCTGCTCTTTCCAGAAAAACAAAGGGAAGCCCAGATAAGAAGAACACGCTTTCATGGATAATAAAGCTTCCAATACAAGCTAGTTGAAAATCACTGAAGTTTGTGATCAGATACTGCACCATGGGAGAAAAAGAAAATTCATAAAAGGAAGTACAAGATGTATAAAGAACCATAGCGTAATTCTACATTCCAGCGAGCCCATGTTGTC
>NW_019666892.1:0-240 GCF_002806865.2 Cucurbita pepo subsp. pepo
TCCTTTGAGAAAAACAAAAGATTAAGTTTGGAAATGGGAGAGAAATAAGATTTTTGGGAGGATAGGTGCGTCAATTCGAGACCCCTGAGCACCATGTTCCACTCCCTCTGTACAATTGCAAACTCCAGATTTTCTGTCTGTAAGGACTGCTGGTCCAATCTAACAAAGCTTGGAATTTTCATTTTTGGAGAGGTCTTTAAGACAGAGAATAGGATGAATGATTAACTCTCACTCACTATG
>NW_019666893.1:0-240 GCF_002806865.2 Cucurbita pepo subsp. pepo
AAGCTATTCGTACAAATAGAAGTAGGGAGTTCAGATCTAGATAATTCAATTTGTTTTGCCAATAAAAGGACATCTAAAGAGAGCTAACAACTTCTTACATTAAGTAACAAAATGGAATCATTGAACGAAAAAATCGAATAGTTGTGGATATGACATGAAGTATGTTACAAGCAAGGAGACTTCTAAATCAATTTTGGGGAGCAGCTATAGCAATATTGTTCTATTTATTAAATCTCTCAC
>NW_019666894.1:0-240 GCF_002806865.2 Cucurbita pepo subsp. pepo
GGCATTTACTTACTCTACTGTAAAGAAAGCAACAAATTAATCTTTTTTAGTTGTTACAGTCTAAACTTAATTAATAAGCAGCAGAAAGAGAAGGAAGTAGTTGTTCATCAGTTTACTAAGAAGGGGATGGAAGGAGTTGTTCTGTCTCATTCAGCTTTAGTCTACCTTCTTTCCTTTTAGTCTCTACTATAAAGAAAGCAGGGCCGTTCACATGAAAGAAGAGAAGAAAGACTTGATGAT
>NW_019666895.1:0-240 GCF_002806865.2 Cucurbita pepo subsp. pepo
TGTCGGTGAAAGCTACTAAGCACTGTCATCTATCATTTCCTGAAAATCCTTGATGCAAAACTATGCAATAGTGCTAGGATTGGCTTTTCATTTTCAGAAAGAAAAATGAATTTTTGCTATGGCTTGTGGGCTTATTTTTGTTGTTCAATTGAAAGTTGGATTTTATTCAGTGTTAATCTCAGTTTTTTCATGTTTGGTATCAGGGAAGATGTTCAGTTGAGATTTCCGAAGGCCTCAATG
>NW_019666896.1:0-240 GCF_002806865.2 Cucurbita pepo subsp. pepo
CATCCACTGCACCAAAAACACATCCCAACAACATCCAACCCGAGCTTACCATTAGTATCTGGACGACATCGTAAATAGACGTTTCAACTCTTTCAAAAGTAATATTAATATCCTTAATTTTATAAAAAAAAAAATTAAAATTAAAAAGTCGTTACAGTTAGTATATAGACGAAAACTATCACTCGAAAATTTCTTATTCTTTCCTCGCATTTTAAATATTATCTTAATTTTCTTCTTTCG
>NW_019666897.1:0-240 GCF_002806865.2 Cucurbita pepo subsp. pepo
CCTTCAAGATTCTTCACTGGAAAGCCAATCATCCTACAAATTTAACCAAGTGCTTTTCCCGATGAGACAAAAACTAAGGCATTGCTTACAATTGGGATGCAAGATAAAGGAATTAAGAAGATTTTATGGAAAGAAACTGAGATGTGAAACATTGCTACTTGTTCCTTATGTCAGCCTCCCTTCTTCCAAGTCGAGGAGTATCAGCAGTCAGGACAATTGCCTTGTATCCAAATCTCTCAG
>NW_019666898.1:0-240 GCF_002806865.2 Cucurbita pepo subsp. pepo
TGGTGTGGAACACGTGACCATAGAGACAACTTAGGTTCAAGAGTCTCCTTGGATTTTATACATTTTTGTCCCGATCTTGTCTTTTTTGCTTCGTTCCTTCTTATGTATTTAAACTCAAACTCTATTTTGTATAGTGTAAATATATATTATATGTACTTTTGTATGTTTTCAAATTCCAGAGTCTTCTTGTTTTTCAAAGCGAAAAATATTACCATATTTTCATAACTCTTTTGCGTTAGT
>NW_019666899.1:0-240 GCF_002806865.2 Cucurbita pepo subsp. pepo
AACTTTATATTAAACTTGATATGTGTGGCTAGCAACACATACATGAACAGCTTATACTAAAACAAGTTTCTAGTGATCAAAATAGAGCATCTTCAAAGCAGATAGAACCTTAAGCATAAGAACTTCAAACATGATAGTATATGATATATTAAAACTTTACTCAAGTGGCAATGCTTGTGTTGTTCTTGATATCATAAATTTGACTTTCATTTTGAGGCTTTGGAGTGGTAACCTCAACGT
>NW_019666900.1:0-240 GCF_002806865.2 Cucurbita pepo subsp. pepo
AAATAAAAACTATTTGTTTTATGGAATTAATGATTTTTTTTGGGGGGTTAATAATATTGAGAATAGAGACTCTATATTTTTTTATTTTAATATTTAAAAAAAAAAATGTTTATAATTTCCAATCTTACTCTCCAGCATAAGTTCTCCTGACTTTGGTTTGGGCTTCCTCAAAATGCCTCATGTAAATGGAGAGAGTATTCTTTGTTTATAAACTCATGATCATTTCTTAAATTAGCCGAT
>NW_019666901.1:0-240 GCF_002806865.2 Cucurbita pepo subsp. pepo
TTTTTTTTTTATCCATAGGCTACTAGTCAAGGTGGGGGAGCATTTGAATAAAGGGTGTCATCCTAGAGTGTCAGTCTTGTCTTTGTATTTTTGGATCTTTTGTATTTTATTTTTAATTATATCCCAACCTCATTCCCGAATTGTATTAAACACGAACAACACCGACTTGTAGTTGCATTTATTTTTTTAGTTTAACTATGGTGTTGCTTGTTTTAATTTGATTTAAATTTTACTATATTT
>NW_019666902.1:0-240 GCF_002806865.2 Cucurbita pepo subsp. pepo
TTTTTTTTTTTTTTTACGGCCTCCTCGTTTTGGCCTCACAGTGTGTCGCCCCAAACACTGGTGGCTGTTTCTTATTGCAAGTGAATACAACGAAAAGACTAGAAAATTTTCCATCATTCGATAATTATAGGATGATTCATAAGAAAGGTGGCAGGATTTAAACCTATAGTTGGCTTGTCTCTTACTTGTTGGGCTAGGGAGTCGTGTTAGCACCCTTCATCACCTCTATACTCGAAACAA
>NW_019666903.1:0-240 GCF_002806865.2 Cucurbita pepo subsp. pepo
GCTTATTAGACACTTTTAAAAATTTGGGAGCTGAATTCAGGAACTAAACCTGTAATTAACCTAAATTATTTTAGTTTTATTCCGATGCAGCATGCACTCTTGTAAAAAGATCCAGAAGAGGAGAAAGTGAAGTACCTGAATTTTAATATATTGATCCAGTTCTTCCTTTTGTCTATCAATCTCGATCCTGAGATTATCACCAAGAGAAAATATGATAGAAGGTGCAGCTGTCATGCTTCC
>NW_019666904.1:0-240 GCF_002806865.2 Cucurbita pepo subsp. pepo
GTACTCTGCGTGTGCTAATATACTTGAAAAAGAAGGATCCAATAGTGTTCCTAGTAGAGCATATATTAAAAACGAGTTAGAAACTACACAGGCTTGTAATGAAGCAAATTTATTTTACTTTACTTACAAACCTCAATTATCTGTAGGGTGACAAGGTACGACGACGTGATGAATGGTTAAAGTGGATTCCAGTTCCTGCGGACTCTAAATCAACCTTAAATGTTGACACTCCTTCCAATC
>NW_019666905.1:0-240 GCF_002806865.2 Cucurbita pepo subsp. pepo
TATTAACAATTCTCCGTATTTTGTCCACAGTATAAGGTTGGAAATAACGATTTCAGCGTCTTTTTTTGTTCACTCAAATTAGAGCTAAAATGAAGAAGTTTTAGTCGAAACAAGATATCCGACGTGATGATGTGGTAACAAAATTGACATCATGAACCAGTCGAAGTATGACATTTATAACTTTGGTAGAGTAACAAAGGGTGGAGTTTTCAATTACTTTTAAATTGAAATAAAATTATT
>NW_019666906.1:0-240 GCF_002806865.2 Cucurbita pepo subsp. pepo
ACAATCTCAACTGTAAAATCTTGGTTTAATCACATCATAATAAGTAAGAACAGTAATTAACATTACAAATCAAACTTATGGAAAATGATAAAAAAAAAATAATTAAGTTTTTATTGTGAGAGACAATTGATGAACTTCCAACAAATGGAGAACACAAGTTTGAACAATGAAGCAACCTCATCAATTCGCATCTAAGCACCAAAATTCAATCCATATCATGCAAAAACATCAATTCGATTG
>NW_019666907.1:0-240 GCF_002806865.2 Cucurbita pepo subsp. pepo
ATAACTTTCTATTAACTTAATTTTTTCACGACAATTGTAGACTTTTATACCATCTTTCCTAGGGTATTTTTCTCATAATTTTTTATCAATAACAACAACAAATAATTGAGTCCAAAGATCGTCAAAAACTAGAACTTAAAAAAAAAAAAAAAATCAGCTTCTTGATGTTCATCGGAGTTTAACTTTTTGGTCGGAATCAACTCGGACTTCCTTCAAAAAAAAAAAAAAAAAAAAAAAAAA
>NW_019666908.1:0-240 GCF_002806865.2 Cucurbita pepo subsp. pepo
CAGTTATATGGAGATAGAAAATCTTTTCTTTCAGCAGCTTTTCTTAGAGAAAAAGGTCTTACAAACTTTTACAGTTATATGTAGATAGAATTTCTTTTCTTGAAACTTCAGCTGTTAGGGAAAAACCGATTACGAACTNAGTGAAGGAGCCTACTGTTTCCCTTCTTTCTTTGACTGACTAAATAGGGTTTGTTTCGGATTCTTCTTCGATCTTCTCTTCCTGTTCCGTCTCATTCATCG
>NW_019666909.1:0-240 GCF_002806865.2 Cucurbita pepo subsp. pepo
TCTCTAAAAAGACATTCCTCCTCCTCCCTATTTATTTTATAGATAGATTTTCATTCTCGAAAAAGACATTCCTCCTCCTCGGTATTTATTTTCTAAGAGATATTATTGGCTAATTTTAATTGATTGTTTGATTAATCCTACAGATTTATAGAATTGCCAACAAAAATCTAATTAATCCGATAGGTGAAAATGAGATNTCGTAAAACATTTGATAAAGGAAAGAAGATGTGATTCTAAATT
>NW_019666910.1:0-240 GCF_002806865.2 Cucurbita pepo subsp. pepo
AGGATTCTAGTGGATGAATCTTCAAACGAGACATGTACCGAAGCAAACAAACGAAAGGAGGTAATTCGGTAAAAAAAAATGATTTTTTTTTTTTTTTGAGGATTACTTAAAACAACAATTCATTTCAATTCTAAACAATGATTTAAAAATTTACTAAAATCCCCATAGGATGAGTTTTTGAGAAGCATGCTATTATATATATATATATATATATATATATATATATATATATATATATAT
>NW_019666911.1:0-240 GCF_002806865.2 Cucurbita pepo subsp. pepo
AAAAAAAAAAAAAAAAAAAAAAAAAAAAAACAAAAAACCAAACATGTTCTTAAAAAAACAACCTTGATTTCTGTCTGTATTAATTAAGGATGTAACAACAATGCAAAACCATTGGGATTCTTATTTTCTTACCAAAACTTAACCCTAAATTGTGTTTTTGAGCAATTTTTATTTTTTTTTGAAAGATTTATGAGTTATGTACCTGTAAATGAGATTTGACATGGGCTAAGGTTAGATCTT
>NW_019666912.1:0-240 GCF_002806865.2 Cucurbita pepo subsp. pepo
AATATATGTGGCAAAATTGATATGGCAACTCCACGACCGCGAGAAGTTTATATTGATGACTTTTAATATGATCAATTACAGAGAGTACAAAAAATACAATAACTACAATTTAAGAACAATACCAAAAAACAATATATATGATTTAGTTTACTATATGTGAACTTATTTACCCTACAGACTTATTTAGTTATTTACCGGAAAGATCACAAAAAAAAAAAAAAAAAAAAAAAAAAAAAAAAA
>NW_019666913.1:0-240 GCF_002806865.2 Cucurbita pepo subsp. pepo
CTCTCTTAGTACAAAAACTTTGTTCAAACTTCCATTTTGTCTGTTTTATTGTATTATTTGTATACCATGTTTACTTTTGAAGGGGAAGGAATAATAATAATCCATTATTTTCCATTTCTATTCTATTTCTGTTGTTTATCACATCCTAAGTAAGACATTGAGATATGTACGGTGTCTTAATGCTTGGATGATTCTTCAATCTTTCTTTCCTTTTTTTTTTTTTTTTTTTTTTTTTTTTTT
>NW_019666914.1:0-240 GCF_002806865.2 Cucurbita pepo subsp. pepo
ATCTTTATGTGATTCATATGATTTATGTCATGCTCGCCTGGCTCATGTGTAACAGCCAAAAATAAATAAATAAATTATTATAAAGAACAAAAAATTATTATTATGTAAAATAATAATAATAATAATAATAAATTAATAAATAAATAAATAAAAANTCCTACTCACTTCCCCAACAATCTCTCCTCAACCCACCTTATAGTTCCTTCAAAAATGAAACAGAAATGAAAAATGTCAGATTTG
>NW_019666915.1:0-240 GCF_002806865.2 Cucurbita pepo subsp. pepo
CCAAATTGCTTCCGCATGTGTTATATTAACACCATCAGATATGATGCATGACCATCTTAGTTTGCTAAAAAACATACGTTGGGAACTAACCCATGTGTCAATCATCTCATTAGGACATTTCAAACATTCATCCATCTGGATTCTCTTGAGCATCAGACTCTCCCGTGTACATCGTAAACCATTTACGACNATCCAACCATCGACACATGGGTTGGGGAGCAATATTGGCACACCTATGTC
>NW_019666916.1:0-240 GCF_002806865.2 Cucurbita pepo subsp. pepo
CACATATTATGGTCTCCGAATTAGAGTTCGATTTTAAGCACCCTTTTACTGTTTATTACGCTTCGTTTCTTCGACATTCTATTCTAAATCATCAGGCCTAATCATTCGCAATGAAAGTTTCAAAAGACCTCGACCGCGACTCAGTTTTTTTAGCACGTACTTCAAACGTCCCAGATTAGGGTTCGANAGTTTCTTCGAAACTGTATTCTAAATCCTTGTCCCTGATCATTCCCCACAAAA
>NW_019666917.1:0-240 GCF_002806865.2 Cucurbita pepo subsp. pepo
TCCATAAGGGAATTGAATGTTATGTCCATGATAGATCTCACTTGAACCGTCTCATCATAATATAATAATCGTAATCATAATATAAATAATTATGACAATAATTTTTAGATAACTCTCTTTCTCTTTTTCTCTCTCTTTCTTGTCCTTCAAAATTGAGCATTTTTTAAAGAGTACTACTATATCAAGCTANCCTGCACACCCGATCAAGTTCTTTATGATCATCTTCATTATATTGATTAG
>NW_019666918.1:0-239 GCF_002806865.2 Cucurbita pepo subsp. pepo
GTGCCAGGACCGGCAAAAGATTTTGTAAGGGGAAGCATAAATAATCGTCCTTTTCGACCTGGTGGTTTGGATGATTCCCAATCTGTTGATAGAATTCTTCCTGATGCAGCTTCAAATGGTGAGTGGGTTCAAGAAATTCTAAATGGTGGTCGTGCTCAATTCGTTCCCCCTATTTTAAAGCAAGGATTGGACCTTGGTGATCTCAAGGTAGTTTCTCTTATCATTGAGAAATGCCGAAC
>NW_019666919.1:0-239 GCF_002806865.2 Cucurbita pepo subsp. pepo
TTCAAGCTGCTGGATCTGGCATTTCTGGAGGTGCTATCAACAAATCCCTCAATGCTGCTATTATTGGTGAAACTCTCCCGCGAGGTAGGGGTGTAGACGAGAGAGCTGCTCGCGCCACAGCTGAAGCAAGAAAGAAAGCTGCAGCTCGAGGCCTCTTGATACGTCAATCAGGCGTCCCAGTTCAAGCTATGCCACCACTTACCCAAGTGCTCAATATCATCAATTCTGGCGTGACACCA
>NW_019666921.1:0-239 GCF_002806865.2 Cucurbita pepo subsp. pepo
AAAACTTTTATCTTTAAGAAATGCCAAAAATATATCAAATCAACTAAAAATTTATAAAGATACTGCTTTTCTTTCATATAAATTAGCCAAAATAAAATTAGATGTCCCTATTTATATTAGTTCTGATGATATTATTTTAGAAGAAATATGTTTTAAAAAATTATCTAATACAATTAAAAAATATAATATTAAGCAAAAAAACAGTCATAATAATTCATTTTAAAACTATTTATACTGTT
>NW_019666922.1:0-239 GCF_002806865.2 Cucurbita pepo subsp. pepo
AAATGAGAAGTAAAACAAAAGAACACCCAGCAGCTACCAGAGACCCATATCCCAACTAAGTACAAATCAAATGTGCTTATGGTGCAACCATAATACTGCTCAGTTGGGCACATCATTATTACACGGTACAACAATGCAGATGTTTTGTGAACACTGATGCTACTACAACGTCATCTCGCCAAAACGACCTACCTTTTGCCCGTTGATTGTCTTGGCTGTCGTCGTTGAATCTGACCCCC
>NW_019666923.1:0-239 GCF_002806865.2 Cucurbita pepo subsp. pepo
TTGAGACAAGCAGAGCGACCTCGAAGCTTCATGGCAGCGACGTCGTGAGCCCGAGCCGCCATCTCCGCCGTCGGAAAAGTGCCAAGCCAAATCCTTGACTTCTTATTAGGCTCTCTCACTTCACAGACCCACTTGCCGGAGTTCCTCCTCCTGACCCCTCTGTAAACAGGGTGCCTTGTCTCCTTAAACTTCTTCCTGCCGGCCCTCTTCTTGGGATTGCTCGCCGCTAACATAAGCTC
>NW_019666924.1:0-239 GCF_002806865.2 Cucurbita pepo subsp. pepo
ATCAACTTTTCTTTTGTTCTATCGTTTCAAGTATATCATTGGAGCTTACCGAGAAAGGTACTCTATTTTTATAATCTAAAAGATTACAAGATATGGGTCAATAAACTATGTTCAATAATCACGTTCGTGCCTATCATCTACGAATACAGACTAAAAGTATATCATTCACAATATAAGTGTCTCATGAACACAATGATCAGGATCTAACAATCTCGTTCGATACCACAATTCTAGAATTT
>NW_019666925.1:0-239 GCF_002806865.2 Cucurbita pepo subsp. pepo
TCCTGAAGGTTAAATTCACTCCTTAAAGATAAAATACAAAAGAGCAGACCAATCTCAAAAACAATGTTCAATTATGTAGAGGTTAATTATCCATTTTTTATTTGTTCAAATCGCCGATTAAGATATGTTAAGCCAAGAGACAAAGTCTAGAGATGTACGCATGGTGCGGTGCCACAAAGCATCTAACAGGGTCTTCTCGAAGTGCTTGTACAACTACTATATCACTCGGGGCAGATAAA
>NW_019666926.1:0-239 GCF_002806865.2 Cucurbita pepo subsp. pepo
TGTATTTGCATCTTGGAATGTCAGCCTGGGGCCGTATACGATACGTACGATACGATCCATCATTCGCCGCCGCTGCTTCCTTGGAATGACATGGATTAAAGATATGCTGAGAAAAAGGCGAGTACATTATGAAGTGTCGTCGGTTCGGTTCGGTTCTTCTTCTTCTTCGATCATAAGATGGAACAGACACTCTGTGACTTCTTCTTCTTCTTCTTTGACTTGGGCGGCTGGAGCACCAC
>NW_019666927.1:0-239 GCF_002806865.2 Cucurbita pepo subsp. pepo
TTTTTTTTCTGGTCATCGAGTCGATCGGGCAAGAGATACCAGTGGCCGGAGTTTGTGGAGGCGACACAATTTTTCTGATCAGCTATACATTCCCAGATATTGAATTTGTTGTATGTAAAAATAATGGTTCATTTCCCCCCCTTTTTGGACACACATTAAAAGAACAGTGAAAGAATATGTTTTGTGATAATCATCCTGATTCTTTGTAACAACTTGATGCATACACCAGTAAATATCGT
>NW_019666928.1:0-239 GCF_002806865.2 Cucurbita pepo subsp. pepo
AGGGCATCCATATATAGAAGGAATCATTTTTTGAAACCGAGTGAAAATCCAACAACATACCAAAAAAAATACGACCAATTATGAGCATGGTGACCATTGGAAGGAGACGTTGCCACACCCGAGATAGCTTCTATCGAAACTTGAGGTAGCGGGTATGAATATTTAAATGTTACCAATTAACTGTCCTAATATATATATGAACTTGGGTGTGGGTCTTTTGTCGAAATGGAATGGCCTTA
>NW_019666929.1:0-239 GCF_002806865.2 Cucurbita pepo subsp. pepo
CGTACTACGCTGTCATACGATTTTTTATATTTCAATCTCAAATTCTATAAAATTGTTTATTTATTTTTTTTTAACGAAAATTCATGAAATTTACCGAGTTTTTTTTAAAAGAATAGAATTAGTCTCAACCAAACAAAAAAATCTAAAAAATCCCAATATAATTATTTAATAAAAGATTGGTATAAACATAAAATTGCCGACCCCGTGAGATATTTCCGAGCCGTCCAGGCACGATCTTC
>NW_019666930.1:0-239 GCF_002806865.2 Cucurbita pepo subsp. pepo
TGTTGCTTGTATTTTCTGTGCTATATAGTATACTACTATAGTGTCTGATGTTCATGAGGTTATATAAACTCTTTCATTGGCATAGTACTTTTACATTTATAATGTGTCCGTTAAAGCTCTTTCCTTTTGTTTAAAGAATTGGAGCACTCTCTTGTAAGCTTTTGTGGCCTGCCGTCTGTTCTATTATTCTTCTGGTTGCAAGTTTGGTTTCTTAATGAATTTTGATTGAACTCTGAGAG
>NW_019666931.1:0-239 GCF_002806865.2 Cucurbita pepo subsp. pepo
GCCTTAACTTGTTATAAACTAAACACTTAACGACATACTTTACTACATCTCTCTTAATATTACACTACTAATATTTTAATCCCGATACATCTTTGTTCAGGAAACTATGAGCTTCACCTAATATTTTTAGATCAATGTTTTTAGATACACAAGCACTATCCATGTTTTTTTATAAGCAAAACAAAAAACACAACTTCTTGCTTCTCCAATGTCGAGTGTTACACGAGTCATATGATTAC
>NW_019666933.1:0-239 GCF_002806865.2 Cucurbita pepo subsp. pepo
CAATGATGAAAGCTATTGTTTAGATATCTATAAGATATAAATTTGAAAGTGTAGAAAAATTGATAGGAACCACGACCAAGAAATTTCCATACCTCAAGGTCCAATTACAAGGACGAGAGCCAAGAAGCTACAACAAACCTTATACAGTTATACTCAAGCTATGGTGAGCTCATCAAAAGAAATTCTAGAAGACGTTGGAGACCTCCCTTATATGTTATGCAAAGTTGAGCTTCAAGAAA
>NW_019666934.1:0-239 GCF_002806865.2 Cucurbita pepo subsp. pepo
TGGAAGTGGCTTTCGTGGTTGGAATTGGGTAGAGTTTATATACCAGTCCAATTAGACGTCCAACGATGGAG
Organism: Cucurbita pepo subsp. pepo; assembly: GCF_002806865.2. NCBI lineage: Eukaryota > Viridiplantae > Streptophyta > Magnoliopsida > Cucurbitales > Cucurbitaceae > Cucurbita > Cucurbita pepo. The sequence goes on from NW_019666934.1 coordinate 72, forward strand.
CCTCAATGCATGTTATCTGTAGTTTTGTCACAATGGAAAGCAGCTCTCTCATATTATATATATACGCATCCGAATTTCGATAGCTCGAATGTTGTGAAACTATTTTAAATAGACTAATTATGAAATTATCTTGTTGTGTTTTCAAGTATATAGCATCTGAAAATTTAC
>NW_019666935.1:0-239 GCF_002806865.2 Cucurbita pepo subsp. pepo
TGAAATAAGAAAATATATACCATCCTAAAACTTTGATTTATAAAATTTTAGGAATTTGATCCAACAACCTTGTTGAATAACACGATTTTTAGACTTGAATTATGAAAGAACCCTAAAAATGAATTATCTTGATAATTAAGATCAACCGTAAACAAAACTTGTTTCTAAACTTATGATTCAATTTATATGCAAGATAGTTTAATTAAAGCTACTTGAATGACTATTTATAACTTCGAAAA
>NW_019666936.1:0-239 GCF_002806865.2 Cucurbita pepo subsp. pepo
ACAAATCAGGGGCATTGTGCGTCGGCTGCAAGGTTGGGGAACAACTGGGTAGGGCTCTATTGAACGGAAAAACATTATCATCAAATATGACATCTCTAGAAATATAGACGCGACCAGAATCGGTGTCAAGGCACTTATACCCTCTATGTAAAGAACGGTAGCCTAGAAAGACACATTTCTTAAATAAAAAAGAGAGCATTTGTTTTTTATAAGGGCGAAGATGAGGCCAACAAGCACAC
>NW_019666937.1:0-239 GCF_002806865.2 Cucurbita pepo subsp. pepo
AAATACTGAACTTCGTTATTTGAAGAAGGTAAGCAAGATAATAATTGATAGACTTAAATTTCTCCTTCTCAGCCTCTGTGGTTTTTGTATTTGAGCAGATATGGATTCAATATCAATACCCGGCAACCCCTAAGGGTTTTACGGGAACCATGTTTAAAGTTTTTCTTAAAAACCTTTTTGACTCGCCATGGTACTTTTCATGTTATGTTGCCTATTAGCTCTGAATTAGTTCCCAATAT
>NW_019666938.1:0-239 GCF_002806865.2 Cucurbita pepo subsp. pepo
ATTAATGTTGTCTTTCGTGGAATTTAAGGTAATAATATGACTGCAAATGGTTTGAACTTATTGGTAGCTTTGGAATCATAAGAGAGAATTTTTGTGCATGACGGGGCTTCTTTTTTTATTGTAACAATCACGAATTTAAAAAAGAAAATACATAGTCACCAGAAATTCCGTGGCCCACGTGGAATCACGTTCCCTGACTCTCACAATGTGCCCAAATCATCAACAACAAAGTCCTCACC
>NW_019666939.1:0-239 GCF_002806865.2 Cucurbita pepo subsp. pepo
TTTGTTTATGCATACAGAAAGAATGCAAAGATGTTATCCCAACTCCATTAATAGTTTTTCAAGTGCTTCAGATGGAAGAGGTATATACAAGCAATCTTGACCATCAGAATGCCTTCTGGTTTTCACCAACTCGTGGTCTTTAAATTCAGTCAAATGGGAGTTCAGTGTTACCTGGCTGCTCACTAGAAACCGCTCTCGACTAATCGCGTACAAGTTATTGATCGGCATACCTGAAATTT
>NW_019666940.1:0-239 GCF_002806865.2 Cucurbita pepo subsp. pepo
TTATTCTCTCTCTAACACATATTAATAAATTATTTTATTTTTTCAAAAATAAAATAATAAAAAAAAGCCCCGATTCAACTTAATTATTTGAATGGTAATTTTTTTTCAATTTAATTAATTCTTTTTTTTATTTGAGTTGTTCAGATCATAATATTTATTTATTTTCAAATATTGTATTAATATTACAACTTAATTTCCATATATATTTTCAAATTTACATTTTATAAATTTTATTTTTA
>NW_019666941.1:0-239 GCF_002806865.2 Cucurbita pepo subsp. pepo
ATATTTAATGTTTATGATTGATGCATTGTGACTCGTAAATGTTTTGATATTTAAATTTTATGAGATTTTAGTTACATGTACGATGGATAAGTAATTTTTTTTTTTAAATAATAACCTGACAATATAACTACAATTCTAACCCGACGTTACATGTATCATAAAATAAATTTTAATTTTTAAAATCATAAAACTATTTTATTTTTAATTTTAATTTTAAGCATCAAATTTCCAATTCTAAC
>NW_019666942.1:0-239 GCF_002806865.2 Cucurbita pepo subsp. pepo
ATACCAATTGAGTTGCCTCCAATGGTGGAATGGCATTCATTGGAGAAACATGGAGATAGTTTTCAATCCTATGAAAAGAAAACAATCAAATGAATATGAATAATACCTCTCCTGCTGCGAGCTGATCAAACCGTGTGGATTTCTGTTGTCCACCGCTAAGTTTTTGACAACTGAGAGAGGATAGAAACTTCCCTTTATCATCAAGGTTAAAAATTTAATGGAAATATTGTTAGTAAATT
>NW_019666943.1:0-239 GCF_002806865.2 Cucurbita pepo subsp. pepo
AGCTCTTTCTATTTTATTGCTCAAAATAAGAATGTAAGAAAACAACCTAAATAAAAGACTAGGAGTGTATGTGCATACCAAACATGAAGGGTGGGTGCATGCTTGAATGCAGCCAATCAGAATCCCACCAGCTATCAAGGATCCTAACCTAGTTCATCAAACATTCAAGAGCAACTTTGCTAAAAATACGACCAGGCGTACATGATATAGGAAAAGATAGGTCAGCTGATCTAGGGGTA
>NW_019666944.1:0-239 GCF_002806865.2 Cucurbita pepo subsp. pepo
CGGCGAGGAGCGAGAAGGAAGCGGCGGAAGCAGATTTGAAGATGGCTAAAATGCAGGTTGAAGCTACTGAGGCCGCAGAGAACGCCAAGAAGGGAACTTAATTAGCGCCCATAATATTTTAGAATGAATCATCAGAAGTTTAGCCCTTCCCCTTGTAACCATTTCTTCTTACCATTTTTCTAATTTTTGTAAATTTTGTATAAATAGTTCTATGATTTTATGTATATGACCTATTTGAT
>NW_019666945.1:0-239 GCF_002806865.2 Cucurbita pepo subsp. pepo
ATTTTGATGTTGCGTAGCTTAATTGTTCTGGAGTAAGCTTGTATGGAGATTGAGATGATTACTGCTTTAGCTGCTTGTGTACATTTTCTTAGCAACTGATCTGAACTGCCTCAGTTGAGTTGCTTCATAAGTTTTCATGAGTAATTCCTTTTATCTGTCAGTGGCTTCTTGGAGTTAAAGATGGTTGCCATTTAAGTCCTTGTCTTATGAGCAGCCTTCTGTTAAGTGGTTTGTATGCT
>NW_019666946.1:0-239 GCF_002806865.2 Cucurbita pepo subsp. pepo
ACATGCTTGCTTTGTAAACCAAATTGAAGAGGTTGCTGCTGTTCCTCCTCCAGATAAGGCACAATGTACTTTTTTGCATCACTGCACGAGATTCCAAGATGACCTCCTTCAACTTTTATGAACTGGACTCTTCCACCTTCATCTAACCTTCTCAATCCAATCCAATCCTCTAGGTAAAGCTTTGTCTGCACCAAAACAATCATGGTGCTAAGACACCGCAACGTCACCGTGCCTAAAAC
>NW_019666947.1:0-239 GCF_002806865.2 Cucurbita pepo subsp. pepo
CAATTCCAAAAATAGGACCAATTGTCAAAAGGTTTGACCACAATACAACACCAGTCAGTTTGAACCTCCATTTTCATCTCCGAAACATTGAACGTTCTTTCACTCATTTCCAATATATAATGAAAGGCAACAATGGATTTATTCAAAATCTCGAAACTCCTACGCTTCTTCCACCCCTCCTCGTTGATATTGAAACTATGTTCTTCATATCTCAACTATTTAAATAATTATCAATCATC
>NW_019666948.1:0-239 GCF_002806865.2 Cucurbita pepo subsp. pepo
TTTGCCACTCTTGTCTATTCAATGTCTCTATCTTGCTTATGCCTCGATTTGTCTTCAATGATCACTCTGTGTGGTGTGTTAGATAATGCACCGTCCTCCACGATCGCATCATGACACTCGTCTAGACCCTCATGTGGCCAAATATGCACCACTTGAGGGTCGTCGCTTCTTCTGTCACAACTTGAGGATCCCAACCAGCTCTCTTCATAGTTAGGTTGTGACACCATGCATGTAGTAGC
>NW_019666949.1:0-239 GCF_002806865.2 Cucurbita pepo subsp. pepo
ATCTCTTAATTTACCCTTTTTTTTTCAAAAAAAAAAAAAAAATTGTTAACTTTCTAGATTCCTGTCATGAATACTTGAATTGATTTTTTTAATCTCTTCTAATTAAAAAGAACTATTTAGTCTTCATCAACCAACTTTACAAATTTAACACTTCCTTAAAATTAAATTAAAAATGAAGGCGTTATTTAAATATACTTTTAAAAAGTAGAATAAAACAAAAAAATTATGAGTAAAAATAA
>NW_019666950.1:0-239 GCF_002806865.2 Cucurbita pepo subsp. pepo
GTTATTTAGAGGCTGGATATCTAACAAAACACTGCTCACACTCACCACTGAATCATCAATCAGAGTCAATTTATGGATCTGAACAGATAATATCATTTGGCTGTACCTAAGTTTGCACAAATTCCAAACCTCCGGTACCAATATGACATTTAAGAATAACTGACAGAGACGAATCAATTGCTCTACTAATTTGAACATTTTCTTGCTGATCAACTGATATCAAAATACATCTAGCAGCC
>NW_019666951.1:0-239 GCF_002806865.2 Cucurbita pepo subsp. pepo
CCCTATTCCTCTCCTCTAGTGGGCTTTGTTTCTCGAGTGGTGTGTTGAAAATCACGCTACAACTCGCCGGTGCCCTCGGTGCAACCTTCTCGACATTCAACATGCTTCTATAATCCTTTTTGAAGAATAAGTCAATTCCTTCTTGAAATGCTTCACTCAGTATCTTGTATGCATTTTCATAAACTATGAGGTTATTCCTCAATGCAGGATTGGTTGTCGATGGCAGAAGCTCTTGAATA
>NW_019666952.1:0-239 GCF_002806865.2 Cucurbita pepo subsp. pepo
CCACCTGCAATGTGAGGGTACTGGTGTGCTTGATGTACAAGAAAATGGTCAAATTCACTAAATAAGCCACCGTACCATTGCCAAGCAATAAGAACACAAAAAACGAATTCCTCCAGCCAACATTCCCTTCAATACAAAGACTAATAGGAAGCAAATTATAGCAGCCACTAGAGGCAGCCATATACAACAACAAATTCATAGAGTGAAGTTTCTCAGCCTCCGAGGTCAACAACATCTTC
>NW_019666953.1:0-239 GCF_002806865.2 Cucurbita pepo subsp. pepo
AGATTTCATGGTTAGAGGCAAGTATGAGATTGCAAAAAAGAACAAAGATGAGATATCAAAGGATAAAAAGAAAGTGGAGGAATACAAGGACGTCATATTAGTCGTGATTGTCCTAACAAGAGAGTCATTATCATAAAGAATGGACAAGTTGTCACACATAGTGAAGAAAGTGACCAAGATGAGCTAGTTGAAGAATTAGTGGGTGAATTTGGAGAAGGAATAGAAGGTGGAGGAGATGA
>NW_019666954.1:0-239 GCF_002806865.2 Cucurbita pepo subsp. pepo
CAAAAATAGGAGAAAATGAATAAATAAAGGCGTAGAGGTGTCTTAAAAGAAAACAATATTATTCCGTTCATTAATGAGAGGATATATTTAGAATACTCCTTACAATGTTTAGGTCAAAAACCATCCTTTTTCATATACTCTTATTCTTTTATTATATCAACTCTTCTGCCGATGGAAATGGAAATGGAAAGTTTATAACAGCACAATATTCTAAATGAGACCTTAGGATTCACCCACCA
>NW_019666955.1:0-239 GCF_002806865.2 Cucurbita pepo subsp. pepo
CGGAATATAAGCAAAACAACGATGAGAATGATAAGAACAAAGAAAGAAAGAGAGAGATCTTACAGCGAAGTGTGGAAATGGAGGTGTCGGTGAAGAGAAATGGAAAGTGAGCCCTAACGCCGCTGGTAGATGCAGAGCACCGGTGTGTTTGTCGTCGTCTTTCCTTTCTTAAGAGCAAACTCCCAATAAGGACCCTCGAGTTGGTAAGTGAGGCCTTGATTCTCTACGCCGATTCTATT
>NW_019666956.1:0-239 GCF_002806865.2 Cucurbita pepo subsp. pepo
AAAGCCTCGGCCTCAGCCTGTGTTTTGATTATTTGATCAAAACAAATGTACCTTCCATGTGCCTCGTTTTCTCCCATTGCCTCGTACACATTCACATGGGCCTCCGCTAATCTTCGCATGCTTACGGTCGCTAATATCCCTTGCTCGTACATCTCTTGTGCTCCTGATATCAATTAGAAGTGAGAAAGATCGAAAACTTGAATGAAATTCACGATTATGGAAAATAATACTCTGAGATC
>NW_019666957.1:0-239 GCF_002806865.2 Cucurbita pepo subsp. pepo
CTAATGAAATTCTAAAATCATTTGCATTGAAAAACAAATAAACTTGGTTCCGTTGATAGGCCATATAAACTAATGAATTTAGCAAAGATAAAAATAGCAAACCCCACTAATAAAAACTAACAACCCAGATGATTGAGTGCTCCTACCCTCCCTGAATAAATGGTATAAGTTAACCATTTGAACTCTAAAAAATGGTCTAATATGACTATCTTTAACACGTACATGTGTCTCTAGCCTTT
>NW_019666958.1:0-239 GCF_002806865.2 Cucurbita pepo subsp. pepo
TTTTCAATGTTCTTGAAGTTGAAGAACATGATGATCAATGCGAGTGTGCTGGAAATAGTATTCTGAAATTGTAACTACATTGTTGTGGCTGTGTTAGCTTGTTGAATTTACTTTGTTTTCTATTGGAAAACCTTGTTTGAAGGATCTTCCAACCTTGCTATGCTTTTTAAGATGAGGTGTTACTCTTAGAAGTTCATTCAGTGATAGTTTTAAGCAGTGGTTTCACTTGTCAAATGATG
>NW_019666959.1:0-239 GCF_002806865.2 Cucurbita pepo subsp. pepo
TGAAAAGAAGCAACTGTAACAAGTTAATGACTGTAATATACAAGTGAATGTTGCCAAGGCAGAGCCAATCCAGATTGAAGATATCAATTGTAATGTTCAAGAACATGGTTACAAGCCAATGATGGAAAGAGTTGGAAGTGGACTAATTCCTGCAACTTCAGCTTCTGTTAAACATGGAAACTTATAGGATGTTTGGATCCTATGATCAGGCTAGAGGTGAAGTTGACACTGACACACGA
>NW_019666960.1:0-239 GCF_002806865.2 Cucurbita pepo subsp. pepo
CTCTCAGAGTTCAATCAAAATTCATTAAGAAACCAAACTTGAAACCAGAAGAATAATAGAACAGACGGCAGGCCACAAAAGCTTACAAGAGAGTGCTCTAATTCTTTAAACAAAAGGAAAGAGCTTTAACGGACACATTATAAATGTAAAAGTACTATGCGAATGAAAGAGTTTATATAACCTCATGAACATCAGACGCTATAGTAGTATACTATATAGCACAGAAAATACAAGCAACA
>NW_019666961.1:0-239 GCF_002806865.2 Cucurbita pepo subsp. pepo
GAAAGAAAAAGGCGTGAAACGACGTCGGAAACTGTCGCACAGAGGAGAGAGAAAATGGCGCCAAAGAATTGCGCTGAGTCAGGTAAGGAAGACGAATCCGATGAATCCAGGTCGAACACGAATCAGATACCCGAGGCCCAAATCCGTCATAGCCCAGTAGCCAGATGCTAGTCCATACCGCAACCCACGACCCGCGCCCGCCTCTGCAACTCGAGACCAACCCAGCTTGTTAATCGAGG
>NW_019666962.1:0-239 GCF_002806865.2 Cucurbita pepo subsp. pepo
TTATCAATTGAAGCAAACTTAGATTGGTCCCTTCACTAGCTCGATGTAAAAAATATTTCTCTTAATGGTGATCTTGAAGAAGAAACGTTTATGAGCTTACCACTAGGTTGTGAATTTTTTCTCAAGAAGAAGAAAGTATGTCGATCAAAGAAATCTCTACATGGGCTCAAACAATCTCCAAAACATGGTTTGAACAATTTAGAAAAGTGGTTATGAGCTTAGGGTTTCTTCAAAGTCAA
>NW_019666963.1:0-239 GCF_002806865.2 Cucurbita pepo subsp. pepo
CAGATAAGAGAATAATTTAAAATTATTAAGTAAAGATTAAATTCATACTAATTGGACAGAACCAACTGGTTTGATAAATGGGCATTCATTACAAAACGCTGTGCATGCAGCATGCCTATTACTTTAATTGAACAAACCCAACAATAATTTTCTACTAATAAATTTTTGACAAACTTCATTAAAATCGCCCATAAAAAATAAAAAAAAAATCAAATCAATGAAGAAATACACACATTCAA
>NW_019666964.1:0-239 GCF_002806865.2 Cucurbita pepo subsp. pepo
CAATCATTGGATTGGGTTTTGATTTGAGTGACATTACAACACAATTGGAACCTAATATCAACTAATTTAGTTTTAAAATTTGTCTCATTTAACTACTTTATTTATTGATTTATTTTCATTTATTAAATTATCGTTAAATATAATTCAAATAATTAAAATCATAAAAATATCTTTTAATTATCCCAACATTCATTTTTCTTTTTTGTTAAATAACAAATAAATAAAATTTAAATTTAATC
>NW_019666965.1:0-239 GCF_002806865.2 Cucurbita pepo subsp. pepo
AGTCAGATGCACCCTTGTTATCCGTGTTGATGGCGTCTTTGATATCGCCAGTTTTAACATTGCGGTTTTGCCACAGGGTGTTTGCCGATCGCGGATTATCCGTTGCCATGACAACCTGAAGAACGGGGCCGGCTTTCTTCTGCACCTGCTGCATAACCTGATCTGCATAAGGGCCGAACTGACCGCCGATATTCTGAATCGCGGCCACGCTCTGCTCCTTACTGGTGTCAATCTGCTGC
>NW_019666968.1:0-239 GCF_002806865.2 Cucurbita pepo subsp. pepo
CATTAACATCTAATCTAATTGAATGAAAGAAAGGGCCTGACCAAGAGAAGGGAGAGTGCAGATAAGAAAACTGTGTGTAAGACATCGAGAACCCCTAGATAAAAGAGCTTCAACCTTGTCAATTGACTGACTGATAGTGAGAAAACTAAATCCGGCTAAATACCAATACCTATGATAGGTAGGTAGGTATAAGGATACAGATCGCAATAAACAACTCTACTCTAGGAGACAGACTATGA
>NW_019666969.1:0-239 GCF_002806865.2 Cucurbita pepo subsp. pepo
AGTTGAGGATACATGGCTCGATGGAAATAGAAAGAGGGTTAGTTGACACAAGCAAAATACCTATTATTAAGTATCATCTGAGTATAAGTACTGATTTACCGTATCTAATACCATGAGCGGATAGAAGTTGACAATTAGTCATATCCCTCTATAGTACATTTTGGGGCATTTTTGTCCAAGCGGGTGTAGACGTGATTTTGGTGAACGGTCATACACTCCCATTTTGACCCGATATGAAA
>NW_019666970.1:0-239 GCF_002806865.2 Cucurbita pepo subsp. pepo
TTTTTTTTTTAATAATAAATGGGATGGGAAGATTTGAATCAAGATGTGAAGATAGGTAGTACATGTTAATTACGGTTAAGCTATACTCACTTATTGATTAGCCATAATTATTAATCAAGGTATATTATGATTTACTATAACACTACTTATTTACTTGTGCTCCATTCTCTTGGGCTTAGGACACATGAATCAAAGGTCATCGAAGAAATCACGACGGTTCTATGGAAGAGAATCAAACC
>NW_019666971.1:0-239 GCF_002806865.2 Cucurbita pepo subsp. pepo
ATGAGAAATTATCAAATGCAAAAGAACACATTAGCCAGGATGGAGGAATTCATATTGCACATAGAAAGCACAATCAGATGAGAACAAAATTTATTAACACCACTATTCACACAATGCATTTGCAATAGAACACTATTCCCTAAATTAAGCAGATGGTTACCTCCTTATACGTTTTACATCAGCAGGGTCCTTACTCTCCGTTGTGTCAGTTTCTCCCTCAATCTCCTCATCATCCCACT
>NW_019666972.1:0-239 GCF_002806865.2 Cucurbita pepo subsp. pepo
TACTATAGTTTCTAAATTTTCTCCTAAGTTAATCAACTACTAACAATTATTTCTAATTAAAGATTAACAATTCTCCTAAACATATTAAAATCAATAACTACTAAAACAATTATCCTAAAATTCCTCTAGGTTAATAACTTCTTTTGCTAAGTCAAACTAATTAACTCACTTTCTCCCTAGTAAGCTTGACTATGTTTAAAATTCTTCACTTTGAGAAACTCTTGTATGTCTACAACTTT
>NW_019666973.1:0-239 GCF_002806865.2 Cucurbita pepo subsp. pepo
CCACCTTTTTATCTTTTAAAAAATTCCATACATACTTCTTCCAGTAATTAACTTATATATCATTCCACTCGACCTCAATCAAATATATATTTTGTCCCTTGGTAAAAATTCAGAAGACTAATTTGTCGCTAGTCGTCCTATACATCTTAAAAATTTTAAAAATAGTTTATATGTTTTTATTTTTGTCCTTCAAGTTTTATTTGATACCTATATCTAAGTCTTTTTTTTTTTTTTTTTTT
>NW_019666974.1:0-239 GCF_002806865.2 Cucurbita pepo subsp. pepo
TACCCCTAGATCAGCTGACCTATCTTTTCCTATATCATGTAGGCCTGGTCGTATTTTTAGCAAAGTTGCTCTTGAATGTTTGATGAAATAGGTTAGGATCCTTGATAGCTGGTGGGATTCTGATTGGCTGCATTCAAGCATGCAGCCACCCTTCATGTTTGGTATGCACATACACTCCTAGTCTTTTATTTAGGTTGCTTTCTTACATTCTTATTTTGAGCAATAAAATAGAAAGAGCT
>NW_019666975.1:0-239 GCF_002806865.2 Cucurbita pepo subsp. pepo
AGAACTCGTTTGTAGGTTTTACTTTTGGAATTCCCCATCGAACAAGGAAGGGATTAATGTGACGTTTGTGTGTGGGTTGAAAGGATTGGTAGGATTATTAGGGGTTTTTATACATAGGGAAAGCATCTCATTCATATGTATAGCTGTATGTCTAGTCAACTAATTCGGTCAAAATTTTTGTACTAGGGATCAATTTGGTAAGGAATAAAAGTACAATTAAAACCAATGTTAGAAATCAA
>NW_019666978.1:0-239 GCF_002806865.2 Cucurbita pepo subsp. pepo
ATGTATGATCAACATATTATATGATTTGAAGTTATGGGGACCTCATGCATTTTTGTGTGTAATATGCATCGAGATACTTCCCTGTTATGATTAGTACAGACACGTACCTTACGACATTTATATTTGCCATGATGTTGTGATACGATATACATCACAATACTATGTAGATACCTTTCCCTCCGTGGCTTCGACAGTGCGAGTGTGCCCTAGCTGAAGGGCAAGTCAAGAGGGTACGTATA
>NW_019666979.1:0-239 GCF_002806865.2 Cucurbita pepo subsp. pepo
CTACTGGTGGTGTGACAGCTAGTTTTGGTATCTTGGGGGATATCATTATTGCCGAACCCAATGCCTACATCGCATTTGCGGGTAAAAGAGTAATTGATTGAAGAACAAAGATTGAATACGCCAGTCCGGAGGGTTCCCAGTTGGCTGACGTTCGATAAGGGCTTATTCGATCTAAACCACGTAATCCTTTAAAAGGTGTTTGAGTGAGTTATTTCAGCTCCACGCTTTCGTTCCCTCGA
>NW_019666980.1:0-239 GCF_002806865.2 Cucurbita pepo subsp. pepo
TTTGAATTTAGCCATTCCTCCATCAATCACCCACTAACTTCCAAAAGCTAAACGTATGGCTAGGTTTTGATATGTACATCCCTAGCTCTATTATAAACCATTTCACAATAATGTCTCCAACAAGAGACAAGACAACTTACAAACCATTTCTATATTCTTGTCTCTCATGATTTGATGTTTCCATATATATTCTCATAATTCATTACAACAAACACAACCCTTTCAATTATCTTCAGTAA
>NW_019666981.1:0-239 GCF_002806865.2 Cucurbita pepo subsp. pepo
TTAATTTTGTTTCTAAAATTTAAAAGGTTTTATTTAGTCGATATATATATATAAATAAATAAATAAATAAATAAAAAAGGAGAGATAGTATCTTTTTTATAATTATTTTTATTTATCTCCTCTAAATTAAAACTCATATTTTATAAATTGGATTGATTCTATTTTCTTGCATCATGAAGAAAAAAATAATAATAAAATCTTAGTAATAGATGAAAATTGAAAAGAGAAATATGAGTACC
>NW_019666982.1:0-239 GCF_002806865.2 Cucurbita pepo subsp. pepo
AAAAAAAAACACATCTGGAAGATAAAATCTATGAAGTACCTTACTAGAATCATTATTTTTCATCGACAGTTCGTTTTTCAGCCAAGACATGCATACTGGTTGAGAGGATTTTTGAATAAATTTAGAAAATATTATAGACAAATCATCCATGTTCTGAATAGTAGCAGTGGAAAGATTGTTGACCTGCAAAACAGAAGTCAAATTAACAAAAGATTAAAAAGAAAAATCTACAATGAAAT
>NW_019666983.1:0-239 GCF_002806865.2 Cucurbita pepo subsp. pepo
AACCGCTAGTAGATATTGTCTTCTTTGGGCTTTCCCTTTCGAACTTCCCCACAAGGTTTTAAAACGCGTCTACGGTTTCACACCCTTATGGAGAATATTTCGTTCTCTTCCCCAACCGATGTGGGGTTGTAATGGCCCAAGCCCATCGCTAGCAGATATCGTCCTCTTTGTTTTAAAATGCGTCTACTAGAGAGAAGCTTCCACACCCTTATAAAGAATGTTTCGTTCTCCTCCCCACC
>NW_019666984.1:0-239 GCF_002806865.2 Cucurbita pepo subsp. pepo
ACAAAGAATTCTGAAAAATCTTTTTCTATTTCTCTGTACATTTTATTCTCTACACTTTTGCTCTTTTCTTTTTTGCTCGTCTTGCTCTCCTTTTTTTTAATGTGAAAACAAACTAATTTATTGTTTTTCTAAAGGCTAAAATTGGCTGTCCCATATGCCATCATTTTCTAACCCATGTTTACTTGAATAGGTACCACTATTACTGAAATAGTTATTGGCCTTTCAATTTTACTTTTGGC
>NW_019666985.1:0-239 GCF_002806865.2 Cucurbita pepo subsp. pepo
GATGAGAGGAAGGTAAAGCTCCGTAACCTTTGACGATATTCACTTTACAGAATGAAGACGCTTACTTTCCAGTCGAGTAAATGAATGAAATCAGGGCAAGATGAATGAGAGTGAACGAACTGAACTCCTTCCCCTTATACGATATCACCTGACCGCACGCAACCTATTTCATATTTCTTCTTTCACTGTAACCGAATCAAATGAAGAAAGAGAAGCTCATTCACCTCGTCACCATTAAT
>NW_019666986.1:0-239 GCF_002806865.2 Cucurbita pepo subsp. pepo
CATTGAGAATGAATGGAAGATCATATCGAAAATTTGTTCATTGGGATTGTGCGTGGATTCTTTTATTAGTATAGAGGTAGGGTAAAGAGTTTTAGTGAATCTCATTAGGGCGGCTACCTTCTTATTACTTTGGCTTCGCCTTGGAGAAGAACGTTTTTTATTTGAGTTTGAAGTCGTTACCTTGTTGGAGTCACCTGGGCGAGACCCTTCTCTCCCCTCGAGGAGTTCGAGGGAAGAAC
>NW_019666987.1:0-239 GCF_002806865.2 Cucurbita pepo subsp. pepo
GAAAAAACCAATAGAAAGCACTAGAGAAGTAAATATCTACAAGTAAAATAAAGAAAATGAAGCCATCCCAGCACAGATCTTTCATCCAAACTTGCTTAGATTACATCCATTTAATGAGACATGTAAAATTACCTGCAAAGACCACCGTTCAAGATATCACACACTGACCAGAAAGTGGGAGCATTACTGCCCCCCAAGATTCCACGATTCACTTGCAAGTGTGCCCAGAAGTATATAAC
>NW_019666988.1:0-239 GCF_002806865.2 Cucurbita pepo subsp. pepo
TATCTAGAAGGAATTTCAAGATGCTCAAGAAGGGAAAAATGCCCAACATGAGATGAAGGAGTTTTAGAAAAATTATGGAGTTTTCAAGAAAAATAATATTAAAATATTCGGAAAGAGGCAAATGACCAAAATACCCCTGGAAGAATGAATAATTACGAAAATGCCACTCTGATCAGAATCAGAGCATCTATAGTAGCAATATGAGCAAAATCTCTCGAAACTCAAATATCAGCCGTTGG
>NW_019666989.1:0-239 GCF_002806865.2 Cucurbita pepo subsp. pepo
CTGAATGATGCTTCTTTAAAATCAGACAATTCTCCCACCTGGTACAAACATCCCAGAGGCCTATGCTCATGGATCAAGTGAGGAACAGGTATCATTAGTAATTTCTTGAAACAACTGATAATTCTTTTTCTCACTGCTGGCGAAGGAAATTAAATTTGGCTTCTATGTTATTTGACCAGGCTTTTATTCAGAACTTGGCACTATTTTTCACTTCATTTTACAAGGTAATTTTTTTCTCT
>NW_019666991.1:0-239 GCF_002806865.2 Cucurbita pepo subsp. pepo
AATCTACAAGAAAACAATTATTAAAAAAGCTTTAATTCCATCCAACCATCAGAAAAGGAAACCAAAACCTATAATAATATGAACAAACCATAAACCCCATCCAAGGATGAATGAACATTCTATACTCTTCTGTGCCCGGAACTGAGGCTAACATCAATTGAGAAGTGTTCCCTAAAATAACAAAGCTTTATGCAATGGTACTACCAGGGTTTTGGATAGACATTGGACAGAGAAAAGAT
>NW_019666992.1:0-239 GCF_002806865.2 Cucurbita pepo subsp. pepo
AAATCCACCATGGTAGGAAGTAGGACCAAAACTTGAGTCTGACGCCTTAGACCACTCGGCCATCCTGACCTACAATCAAGACCTAATAGTTAATATATAACATTTTGAAAATCCAGGTAGATCCGAGTAGCCTAATCCCTTGCCAACAGATGAAGATACCCTCAATGAAAACATTGTTAATGAGATAACGAGGATGTCATTATCTCCATGCATTATGAGGACTAAAACGTGCAGTTACT
>NW_019666993.1:0-239 GCF_002806865.2 Cucurbita pepo subsp. pepo
GGAAATCCATATCTTATCGTGTCGAGTTTTCTTTAAACCTCCACAGAGATAGAATGGTGTGTTGGGCGATCTTGGTAAGCCTAATCCAAGAACCTCTTGCTCTTGAACAAAGTAAAAATCAATTTTCACAATCCTTCGGGTACGAGTTTTTCTCCTATAAGTTCCTTCATTTTTCTCCTATAAGTTCCTTCATTTTTCTAAATTTTCTAATTTACCCTGTCCTTATGTTCTGTGAGTTC
>NW_019666994.1:0-239 GCF_002806865.2 Cucurbita pepo subsp. pepo
AGGCTTATAGTGTACTTTGTTCGAGGGGAGGATTGTTCAGGATTATTGGGTAGTGGTTTATAAGTGGAGAATACTATCTCCAATAGTATGAGGTTTTTCTGGGAAGTCCAAAGCAAAACCACTCGAGCTTATACTCAAAATGGACAACATCATACCACCCTGGAGAGTCGTAATTCCTAACTAATTTAGGAGTAAAACGTTAAACAAACCTGTTCTTGAGAGCACCAATTCACGACGAG
>NW_019666995.1:0-239 GCF_002806865.2 Cucurbita pepo subsp. pepo
ATGAACAAAAATTATCTAGAAGAAATATCATTCCATGTCCTGTCCTCCACTATCAAGCCGAATCTTTTAGGCTTCGAATTTCGGACGGTGATGAAAAGGATAGTATAAAAGATGAAAGCAAATAAAATGAAAGTGAGAATACGTAAAATTTTGCACAATTTAAAAACAAACAACACTAGAGTCGAAAGACAAATTGAGATCCATGCAAAACCAATGTTATTCAAAGTTGTTTGCAAACA
>NW_019666996.1:0-239 GCF_002806865.2 Cucurbita pepo subsp. pepo
TTTTTTTTTTGTCGAGCTAAAGAATAGCTAGTTGTCAATCATGTGGTGGTTACAAATAAAATAATGAAACACAGTCACCATGTTTGGACACACAAATAACAATAACCAAAAGCCAGATAAGCCACAAAATTCTTCATTTTGTCCCCCTCAAAAAATATGTCAGAGAATTTCCTATCCCGGTTATGGGTAGCTTATCCACACATCCAATCATACCGCCAATTCCCCTATCTGTCCCTCCA
>NW_019666997.1:0-239 GCF_002806865.2 Cucurbita pepo subsp. pepo
GTGTGTTTGAAGAAGCAATGGGCTTCTTCCCTTTTTCTGTTTCTTTCTCACTGGTCAACACTGGGAGAAAAGGTTGGCTAGGGAGAGTTTTTCTTCGAGAGTAAGAACTCTCTTGAGAGGTAATCTGCCAAGGGGTTTCTTACCCCTTTTATAGGCAAAATTTGGAAGTCGAAGCAAGATAAAATGATTTGNTTTGTTATCTAGCAAAAATTTGTTTAGACACAAGATTCTTGACATCT
>NW_019666998.1:0-239 GCF_002806865.2 Cucurbita pepo subsp. pepo
CCTTGCATGTTTCATTTTGAAACAAAAAGGTAACGCCTTTGTTTGCAATTTACTAATACTCGACAAATTGTTCCTCAAGTCTGGCACATAGAACACTCCTGTGATTATCATTATGATTCCATTCACTTCCAGCAGTACATTACCCTTTCCAGTTACAACCATGCTTGAGTTGTTGCCCAGCTTCACTGAATCNCATATTCCTTCTTCCCACACATATGATTGCTACATCCCAAGTCAAG
>NW_019666999.1:0-239 GCF_002806865.2 Cucurbita pepo subsp. pepo
AACCCGACGTGAATCGAACATGCAACCTTCTGATCTGGAGTTAGACGCGCTACCATTGTCTTGTAAAACATGCAGTGCACGTTGAACATTGTACGAACCCTATGTGAATTGAACATGCAACCTCTAATAATCTGGAGTTAGACGAACTACCAGCAGGTTATCAAATGCACATTCATCATTGAATGAAACAAACNACAAACGTGAATCGAACACGAATGAATTCTGAACATTGAATGAAC
>NW_019667000.1:0-239 GCF_002806865.2 Cucurbita pepo subsp. pepo
TGTTTTAGTAATTTTCCTTTTCTATTAAATCAAAACCCTTCAAGTGTTGGAATTCGAAGCAGGGAATACACGCTAAATATATACGATATATTAATGTCATTTTGTTTTAATTATGAATGGAACAAAAAGAGAGAATTTGAGATATTTAAATAAGATTTAAATATTTTAATTATGAATAATCAATAGNGTTGGGATTGGCATTTTATTTAATGTTAAATATTAATTAATTTTTTAATTAA
>NW_019667001.1:0-239 GCF_002806865.2 Cucurbita pepo subsp. pepo
AAAATGAGAAATGACATGTTAAGCATGGAAGATGATAGCGGTGTTATATTCATTATTGACAAAAGAAGAAATATTGGGGACCTCATGCATTATGTGTGCTCATGCATTTAGGGGGATACCCCTATTCAATCACGAGGGTACGAACGCATACATCCAATGGCAGGACAACGATCGTTATGTTTTGCATAGCACTNACCATGACGGTTACTAGTTCTAACGGGTGTCCGGCCTAAGGAGCT
>NW_019667002.1:0-239 GCF_002806865.2 Cucurbita pepo subsp. pepo
ACTCAAACATTTCAAAGAAATAAATAAGGTTTGATGGTACCGATGCTAACCAGAAAACAATCCACCAAATTTATTTGGAACATAGAAAACTTCATGTCTCCATCTTGTAAAGCCAATAAACCAAAGGGCCTAATATAGTAGAGAAATGAAAAAATGTTACCCTCTTATGTGTTGTGTTGTTTCATAAGTGATCGNTTATGTGTTGTGTTGTTTCATAAGTGATCGATGGATGTTGACTT
>NW_019667003.1:0-239 GCF_002806865.2 Cucurbita pepo subsp. pepo
CCTTGAGGTATGGAAATTCCTTGGTCGTTGTTCATATCATAGAGTCTGTATTTATATATTCATTTTGATTAACAAATATGGTGACTATAACTTTTATATCTTCATTGAAAAGCAGGTCAACTATGGTAGCTTCAAACCCCTGTGGAATTAACTAATCTTTTCATGGAATGACCTTAACTACCTCGACCAGAGNCAGGTCAACTATGGTAGCTTCAAACCCCTGTGGAATTAACTAATCT
>NW_019667004.1:0-239 GCF_002806865.2 Cucurbita pepo subsp. pepo
ATCTGAGATAGGATTTTACCGTAATAACTGACAAAAATCTCAATCTACTGAAAGCCATATCTACAATCTACTGAAAGCCATTGTACTTCTTCTAAGATCTGACCATTGTTGTTTTTCTGTTTCTTTCTTTTTCAGATCTGACCATTGTTGTTTTTCTGTTTCTTTCTTTTTCTTTTGGCAGGTGGGATGGGTNCAAAGGTTTTGTTGAGTTATGGAGTCTGCTCCCTGTATTTATAGCT
>NW_019667005.1:0-239 GCF_002806865.2 Cucurbita pepo subsp. pepo
ATAATATTGACATATTATTAATTTAAGTTTTAAATTTTATTATCATATATAATGTAGAAACAATGAAAACATGGAATTTAATTTTTATTGAGACCGTTTAGAGCCGAATTTCACACGGTTAGTTGGATTATTAATTAAAATGTGAAATACTAACAAAAGGTGACGAACGATGCGATAGGAAGCAAACTTTGNTTTGGAAACATTTGGTGTAGTTCTGGAGGAACGGGAGCTTACGTTAA
>NW_019667006.1:0-239 GCF_002806865.2 Cucurbita pepo subsp. pepo
ATTAGATCATAAGACGTAGCTAACATATGCATATAATTCACGTAAGGAGCGAGATCTTGCCTACTCACCTTTACTTGCTTTCATGTTAGATTGGCATTTACTATTCTTGTTGTGTTAGTACGAGGGCATGACCTGTCCACAAAATCATGTCTACGCCCTCCATGGCTAAAATGCTCCAAAATGTACTACAGGGNGTAGGGGGTTATATGCTATAAAAGTTTAGTTGTTGCTTATTTGCT
>NW_019667007.1:0-239 GCF_002806865.2 Cucurbita pepo subsp. pepo
AGAAAACATATAGTATTACTCTGTTTTTTTTTTTTTTTTTTTTTTTTTTTTTTTTTTTTTTTTTTTTTTTTTTTTTTTTTTTTTTTTTTTTTTNATTACCCACAAAAATTTCTTAAATTGTCGCCTATTACTCGAACTTTTAGCACGTGCTTCAAACGTCCCGGATTAGGGTTTCCACATTAGGTTTCCGATTATACTCCCTCTTTTAATGTTTTATACCCTATGTTTCTTCGACATTC
>NW_019667008.1:0-238 GCF_002806865.2 Cucurbita pepo subsp. pepo
AAAAATCACCGATAGAAGGATCGCACAGAAAAACATCCCTAACGTCGTCGCCATTGAGAATCAAAATGAACAAAATGAAGATTTCAAGCCCAATTCGAACAGTAAGAAGATCTAACAACAAATTGTTCTCAGTTAAATAGAGAAAACAGCTGCAATTGAGCTCGATTTTATCGCAAACACCGGCATTTTCACAGCACTAATCACTTCGAAATCGAGTGATGCAGGGTAAAAATGGCGG
>NW_019667009.1:0-238 GCF_002806865.2 Cucurbita pepo subsp. pepo
AAAAGAAAGGGAATGGTTATTGAAGTGTTGGACTAGGCATTGGAAAAGATTGGAACAGCTAAGCTTTTGGACAAAGACATGATGGAATCTTGTCCCAAACATACAATAAAATATTGACTTTTTTATTTTAATTTTTTAATAATAATAATTATTATTATAATTATTAGAATATATGCTTATGTTTTGCAAATCTGTCAATCACAATGGGAAATCATTTAAACTTTTATTATAATTCAAA
>NW_019667010.1:0-238 GCF_002806865.2 Cucurbita pepo subsp. pepo
AACATCCATCAACACCCGGAGCGCAGATACACAAATCCTCCCGTCCACCAACATAGTATGAACATATAAAAGTAGTAGTAAGATAGTCCAGCAAGCATACAAACATCGAGTACGAAATCTAATTAAGGCAGCAAGCCCAACAGGTATATATTTAATTTTCCAAGTACAGAGGATCATTAAATCTAGCCTCCTAGGGGTAATTTGCTCTAGCATGCATGCAAAACCAAGCGCACCCTAC
>NW_019667011.1:0-238 GCF_002806865.2 Cucurbita pepo subsp. pepo
GTGGGCTAATCGGAAGGGACAATTCAATCGCCAGACACGGCATTCACGGCCTGTACTGGCTCTACAACGTGAATATTCCGGGAAACCGGCTGGTCTCCGGCGACAACACCATCTTCTTCACGCAGCCGAGAAGCACCAGCCCTTTCCAAGCCATTATGTACGACTATATTCGTCTGGAAGCTCCTCCACCTCCGTCCTCCGCCCATGGTTTGTTATAATATTCCCTTCTCATAATACT
>NW_019667012.1:0-238 GCF_002806865.2 Cucurbita pepo subsp. pepo
AAAAAAAAAAAAATGCTATCCCATTAGTTATATGAGAAACTTAACATTTGTCAAATTTCGGTAAATATTGTTCAATTAGTTCAATATTCCATATTATCCAAATATTTTGACATTAAATATTGTCAAATCACAAATGCACAGACAAAAATATTGTATGGACGTAAGAATGTATCTGCTCACAACCATTATCTTTATAGTTTCACTTTGTTCATTTACTTGGGTTTTTTTTTTTTTTTTT
>NW_019667013.1:0-238 GCF_002806865.2 Cucurbita pepo subsp. pepo
TTCCAACCACCATCCTAAATATTGTATTCAAACTTACATCCTCAAACCACGTCCTCATCTCAACCCTCACTTTCCCACCTGACCCCTTATTTCTGCTGTCCGCACATAACTCATACAGTTTCTTGATCGAATTTTGAACCTCACATATTCTAATGCGTTGGAGCTGCTCGAGGCGATGGTTCGTCAAGAGTTCAAGCGTGGCTAGTTTGCGCACGTGGCGCCAGTATGGACCGTAGGG
>NW_019667014.1:0-238 GCF_002806865.2 Cucurbita pepo subsp. pepo
AATCTGCAAGATATTTATGAAGAAATTTAGTAAAATAACTTAAAATATGCATTACACTCTGATATGACTTAAAAGATCTCTGATGTTACTATGAACAATAGAACAAAGCTATAATACTTGAGCAGTTCAAGATGTCTAGTGCTCTCTTCCTAAAGAAAACTCCAGCCCAAAAATGCATTACTAAACCGAATGCCTATACACAGGCACCAACTCCTAGTAGTGCCTCCCCCGAACAGAT
>NW_019667016.1:0-238 GCF_002806865.2 Cucurbita pepo subsp. pepo
AGGTGTCTATACGAGCCCGTCTAGTGGGTCCATGTGTGCCTGGACCGTGTGTGAGAAAGTATTACACATCCAACCCTGTCCGAAATTAGAAAGAGCTTAAGGTCATATTACGATTTTAAAAGATAGGTCTCATCATTAAACGTGTGTGATTATATTACTAACCCCAATAGTGTAGTGAATTGCTGAATATTTATTAAGTACTCGAGTCACGTGCTACTCGCGTAAAAGTAAATCGCCC
>NW_019667017.1:0-238 GCF_002806865.2 Cucurbita pepo subsp. pepo
CCCTACGGTCCATACTGGCGCCACGTGCGCAAACTAGCCACAGTTGAACTCTTGACGAACCATCGCCTCGAGCAGCTCCAACACATTAGGATATGTGAGGTTCAAAATTCGATCGAGAAACTGTATGAGTTATGTGCGGACAGCAGAAATAAGGGATCAGGTGGGAAAGTGAGGGTTGAGATGAGGACGTGGTTTGGGGATGTAAGTTTGAATACAATATTTAGGATGGTGGTTGGAA
>NW_019667018.1:0-238 GCF_002806865.2 Cucurbita pepo subsp. pepo
TACTCTTTGTAGACTTCTTGTACTCTCTTATAGCTTTTCAATCTTCAATTACAACTTCTGTTTCTTATTACTGAAAAAGCCGTTCGTTTATGCTTCCTCAACTCTCATAGTTTATAATTGCTGGTTATAGTGGAAGTCAGTTATGGTGAGAACAATGTGGTTAACAAATAGTAAAAATATTGAAAATGTATATTAACAAACAGGCCGATGAATATTTAGATGGTAAACAAAGAATTTG
>NW_019667019.1:0-238 GCF_002806865.2 Cucurbita pepo subsp. pepo
GACAGGTAATTGAAACCACGTGGTGACGATTAAACCCATTTACGTAGATTAAGTACGAAAAAATGACGTTTTTCAACCTCAACATTTTATTCAACGTTCTAGTGAATTATGAAAGATCGAGATTAATATCGAAACTAAAATTAAAAAGAAACTCGGGTGAGAATCATGTCTCAGCTCAAAATTTGGAATATGGATTCAGTACCTATTGACCCTAGTCCCCTGCATCTCGAATGTCACA
>NW_019667020.1:0-238 GCF_002806865.2 Cucurbita pepo subsp. pepo
ACCACGAGCAGATATTGTCTTCTTTGGGATTTTCCTTTCAATCTTCCCTTCAATATTTTTAAAACGAGTCTACTAGAGAGAGATTTTCACATGTTTATAAAGGACGTGTGTTCTTATTTTCAAGAGATGTGGGATCTCACAATAGGTTACAAAATAATAATAATATGGTTTTTGTAAATCAAAAGGAAAAATAACCGAAAAGGTTTGGCTATACCATTGTTGTGAATGACTTCTTAAT
>NW_019667021.1:0-238 GCF_002806865.2 Cucurbita pepo subsp. pepo
AACAACTTGTAATTTTCATGGCCTCACCAAGTTATATTACAGACCAATATCATCCCTGTTATTGCTATCCAAATAAGTCTATTTCCCTACTCTATCCAGCCAGATATAAAGCCAAAGCGTCTTCAAAGCTGAATCTCTAACATGTCAACTAAAAATCTTCTAAGCAGTACTACAGTACTCTAACCAGCTTCCAAACATAGGGGGACAAGAGCTGCTTACCTTGCCACAGTAAAATTTT
>NW_019667022.1:0-238 GCF_002806865.2 Cucurbita pepo subsp. pepo
TTTTTTTTTTCTCTCTTTAAAAACCGTACCACGACAACTATTTTTAACTGTTCAATATGGGTCAGAAGGCTAACCAGCCAAGATTATGATATGAAACATATGTATTTGTCTTTTTTCCCTTTGGGGGGAGAGGGGGCTGTATTAAGATCAGCAATTCCCTGCACCAGGGAAAAAGAAAAAAGAAAAAGGAATTGATCCTTCATATTATTACTTTTTCAGCAAAGAAAATTAAGACTTT
>NW_019667023.1:0-238 GCF_002806865.2 Cucurbita pepo subsp. pepo
AAGCGGAGATGCCACAGTGATGCCTTGTCTTCTACGTCGACACGCAAACATGTTTCTCATATGCTTCTTTAATTCAGTTTGGACATCCGATCTCTTCCTATCTCGACTCGAGCAACCAGACGCCCTTGCTTGTCCTTCAAGTGTAGTAGCCGATCTTTTAAGAATATCGAGTAACCTTTCTATGTGAGTTACCCCAAACTCAATATGTTGGTCTTGAGGTCTGGTACGTAATAAACAT
>NW_019667024.1:0-238 GCF_002806865.2 Cucurbita pepo subsp. pepo
ATAATTCTATAAGGATGAAAATTTAAAAATGACATTAACACCATATATTTTCTTCAATAAAAAAAATTTAAATTTTTTTTTACTGTGGATATATAGATAAAAATCGTATATCATCTAATAGATTATCGCTTTTATTAATTTAATTTAAAAAATTAACTAGTATTTTTGAAACAAGACTATTTTTGAAATTATAAATTTTTTTTTAAGTATTTTAAAAGTTTTAAAACTAAATTTAAGG
>NW_019667025.1:0-238 GCF_002806865.2 Cucurbita pepo subsp. pepo
CTTTCATTTTTACAAGACCAAATAGCTCCGTTCTCATCTGAACTGGCTTTTAATACGATAGAACGAGAACTGAATATACCTCTGGACGAGCTTTTCTCTGAGATATCACCACAGCCGACTGCTGCAGCATCTCTTGGACAGGTTTTTATCTATCAGCATTGTTGTGTTGTTTTTAGGTAAAATGCGTGAGGTCTAAGTAATAGTTCGATATGATCAGGTATAAAAATAGTGCATAAAC
>NW_019667026.1:0-238 GCF_002806865.2 Cucurbita pepo subsp. pepo
AGTCTTACCCCTAAAATGAATGTAGAACCATGCCACCTAAAGGATGTAGAAGACGACATCGAAGAAGGGGACAACCCCCTATTAAAGAACAAGATAGAGGTAGAGAGAGTCTAGCTCTTGAAGGCTCCGTAACGTAACTCAAACAGACGCGGTGCGCCACCTCTAGCAACACCGACAGTTGGAATAGACCCCACAATGAACCTAATGTGGGAATAATTTCCGACCATGATGTAAACAA
>NW_019667028.1:0-238 GCF_002806865.2 Cucurbita pepo subsp. pepo
TTCAAGGCTCAGCGTCCTTGTTGGCACACCACCTCGTGTCTATCCTCTTTCGGGATTCAACCTCCTCGCCGGCACATCGTCTGAGCTCTGATACTATTTGTAACAGCCCAAATCCATCATTAGTAGATATTGTCCTCTTTGGATTTTTCCTTTTGGGTTTCACCTCAAAGTTTTTAAAACTTGTCTACTAGGGAGATTGTTCCACACCTTTATAAAAAAAATGTTTCGTTCTCCTTTC
>NW_019667029.1:0-238 GCF_002806865.2 Cucurbita pepo subsp. pepo
AAATAAGTACTCGAGTTCATTTAAAATTCTATTTCTAATAATCAAGCGTTGAGTTAGATTTTCGTCGATGACAGAAGTACATAAGCCACACATGACATTAACGATGAAAAGAGGTGATGGTGGTTGGCAATTAAAGACGATGATGACCAACTAAGGCTTGAGAAATCTTCAACCCTTGCAGTAATTCAGGTCGTGGGTGAATTCTCTACTGATTGTCGTAGATCGTTGCTGCGTGGAG
>NW_019667030.1:0-238 GCF_002806865.2 Cucurbita pepo subsp. pepo
AAACTTCGAGTGAACACTTCGAGAAAAACTGCCCCACGTATAATATGCAAACATATATCAATGGTTACGATTCCCAAATCCGACCATTACCCTTTAAACGTTCATCCTCTTTAATTTACGTTTTAGCCCTCTTTTTTTCCACGTTGCACAAATGTCGTTTTCGAGTACAATACCGAAAATAGGCGAGTTTTGTATGGCCTTCTTGTCATGGCTCTATTGTGTTGAATGGTCAGGTTTG
>NW_019667032.1:0-238 GCF_002806865.2 Cucurbita pepo subsp. pepo
TTTTCTTTGGTCCCCGTGTATATTTTAAACATTTTTCTCTCTTACCACATCCTGAAATTCAACCCTTAAAATCTTTAATAAAATCATTGAATTTAATAATAAAAAGGAAACTTAGGAGAGTTGGTACCTATCGAATTTGAGTATAGCTTATTTGATAAAGCAAGGTAAAGCAAGAGACATTGAGGAACAATTGGCACCCCCGAAGGCATAGGCTTTATACTCACTTTTTATATGAGGA
>NW_019667033.1:0-238 GCF_002806865.2 Cucurbita pepo subsp. pepo
CCTTGTTATACCACTTGAAACATATGTATGAAGCCTTAGGCCTAGGTATTAAGGTCGTATTTTGTCGTATTGCAGGAAACACGTGAAGTCCTCGGATGTAGAATTTGTCTTTGAGAATAAAGCCTTGGGATGAGACATTAAGAAAGACTTGAGCCAAATAAAGCATTGGGATGGGATGTTAAGAAAGACTATGAGCTAAATAAAGCCTTGGGATGGGATGTTAAGAAAGACTATGAGT
>NW_019667034.1:0-238 GCF_002806865.2 Cucurbita pepo subsp. pepo
TATTCTAACTAATTATCACCGCAAAATATCCTCTTAATAACATCTAAACTTTAAACTTTGGTCAGGTATTTTACAACGGTAAAATTTGATCCTTATCTTAGTCCCACAGCTAATTTCCCGCACGCGGAAGGATATGTTCGCCAAGATGCATGGTTACGATGCTGCTAAGTGGGCCCCACCGCCATCTTTAGCGAACAGTTGTCAAAATTATTACGTAATAAATTCTGTTGTTGATTTT
>NW_019667035.1:0-238 GCF_002806865.2 Cucurbita pepo subsp. pepo
CTTCTCATCAATCATTCAATAACTCACTCTTTCACTAACAAGTTGGTTTATAACAATCCTCACACGGGTTTCCTATAAGAGAAGCATCTAGCTAAAGAACACATGGAATTTAGGCAGTCAAAATAATAGAACTTCACATTGCTGAAGAGTACGGATGAAGATTCAGCAAAAGTTGCTGATAATGACCACCGTCCAAATAACATGGAGTTGTGGCCATAAACAGGGAAAGTGCATTGGC
>NW_019667036.1:0-238 GCF_002806865.2 Cucurbita pepo subsp. pepo
TTTCAAATAAATATATTTTTATATGTATAATAAAAGCTTTCATATTTCAGAATATAAAAAAGTTTGATGTGATTTAATAAGAGATAATTTAAATTTAAAATATTTAACACAATTGAGATATAAAATATTAAAATGTGAGATTCAAACATCTTAGTTTATTATCATAATTAATTAACACCCATGCAAATGGATCATTATCACATTAAATAAACACACACATTCCTTCTCACTACCAATG
>NW_019667037.1:0-238 GCF_002806865.2 Cucurbita pepo subsp. pepo
AACCTAAGGATTTTATGGATATTCTCTTGGATATTCAACAAGATCATGCTGCTGCTATTAACCTCACAAGAACCCATATCAAAGCATTCATTTGGGTAAGCCATTATTATGTCTCTTCTTTCTTGTTTGGTCGAGAACGTAATGTCCTAACTGTTGAGGATGGTTGGGAGGGAGTTCTGTTTTGGTTAATTTAGGAAATGATCATGAGTTTATAAGTAATGAATACATCTCCATTGGT
>NW_019667038.1:0-238 GCF_002806865.2 Cucurbita pepo subsp. pepo
TTTCAAATGTTAAAAGTTTAAACTTTGATTCATATACTTCCAATAACGCTTAAATTAGTCCTTTTAAAAAATATTCTATTAGCATTTATTTTATAATTTTTTTAAATATTTTGACATTATGTATTTTCTTACCTGAAAATTATTATTCTTTAACTAATTTCAATAAATAAATAAGAAAAAACTTTAGAACCAATTGTAGGAACCATTTTTAATCTTAGAGAATTCATCCACTACCAAA
>NW_019667039.1:0-238 GCF_002806865.2 Cucurbita pepo subsp. pepo
AAAGGCAAACACTTAGTCATTTATATATTCCTTAAAAATTAAACTAAATTAGTTAAACACATGCTTTTTGGAGGCGCCGCCTCAAAAAGAGTTTTATCACATGAAGACGGGGGTTTTACTCCACATTAAAAGCGTCTACTTTATGAGGTGTGTCATCTCAATTCGAATTAGTCTATACCACTAAGTTAAATATATTAAATAATTTTTTATTTATTTTTATTTGGGTTTGAAAATGGCA
>NW_019667040.1:0-238 GCF_002806865.2 Cucurbita pepo subsp. pepo
ATGCTCAAAAGAGTGAAAAAGGAAAAAAGAAAATTAGAAATTAGAAATCAGATCACAAAAATTTAGAAAGAGTGAATAAAAGCCTCCCAGTAGGAGAATCTTTATTAATTGAAAAAATATATTTTTGTACAAATTTTACGCTAAAAAATGTAAGTTTTTTTTTTTTAATTCAAATAAGATATGATCATTTGGTCGATGATACATGTCTAATATTTTTTGCTAAAATATTTATATAATT
>NW_019667041.1:0-238 GCF_002806865.2 Cucurbita pepo subsp. pepo
TTGACAGGTCCTAATTCACATAATAATAGGGTCGGTATCAAAATCGAGACGAAGAACAATAAAACGGAGGCCGAACGGAAGGAAAACAAGTACTCACGCGCTACACGAGCCGTGGAGAGCTTCCTACGCGCGACTTCCCGCGCAGTCGCGGGGCAGCACCCGGGTTGGAGCGTCGGTTCGGTTCGTGCGTTCTCGGGTCGCGTGCGGAGCGTCGGTTCGGACTCGGGCCAACCCCAAT
>NW_019667042.1:0-238 GCF_002806865.2 Cucurbita pepo subsp. pepo
TACCTCCCTAGGAAATGTGAGATGTCATCCAAATATATTGAAAATCGTTGTCCAAAAATTCTGAGCATACGTGCATTGCATAAATAAGTGGCTTTGTGATTCGTTTTTTTCTTGTATAATGGACACCAATTTGGAGTATAACATGATGACCATGTTGACAACCTTTCTATTTTTTCAATAATATTCTTCGAGAAGAAAAAAGATTTGTGGTTTCCTTTTAGAGGTAGTCCTAGGTACA
>NW_019667043.1:0-238 GCF_002806865.2 Cucurbita pepo subsp. pepo
GTACCCTAAAAAAATGAACCTTTCCTCTCCCGAGCTATTTGCCATTTCGAGTTAAAAAAATGTGAAAGCGCCTCTCTCTCTATAAGAACAGTGCGTTCCAAGATGTGAAGTGAGATTTATTGACATTATTATTAAAAAAAAAATTAAAATTAGAAATAATTAATATATAAATCAATACAAATATTTATTATATAAATCTTAACTTTTATTATATGATTTGATTGGAGACATAATTAGT
>NW_019667044.1:0-238 GCF_002806865.2 Cucurbita pepo subsp. pepo
CTTCTTCTAATGCTGGGTTCTGAAGGGGTGTGGATTGTGATGTCCCACGTTGGTGGTGGGTCTGTGGGTCTGTGCTGTTACAATAATAATATTATTATATTCTATATGACTTTACTGCATTTCTAAAATGAAGGAAATAAATCTCAAAATATATAAGAACATTATGAAAAAAGATCTACCCAATGCTAGATGCAAAAGCGCATAATAGATCAATATGAACATCATGAGTTGTCCTGTA
>NW_019667045.1:0-238 GCF_002806865.2 Cucurbita pepo subsp. pepo
AAAAAAAAAAATAGGTAATTGTATTTTAAGTTCACAATTATGAATCGTCCTTCTAACTATACTTTTTTAAGTTCACTATTTCGAATTGATTTCTTTTTATTTTTTTTTATTTTTTTATCTTACGAGGTTTCTGTAACGGGACTTCCTTAGGTTCGCTGTTCTTTAGTTGGATCCCAATTTTTTTCGGTACTTAATATTTGTTTGGGGTTCATTGATACCATATTTGATAAACATGAAA
>NW_019667046.1:0-238 GCF_002806865.2 Cucurbita pepo subsp. pepo
CCTTTTGGGTTTAAGTATAAGAGGGTAATCGACTCTGACATTCTCTACTGTTATTCTCAGCTAGGCAATGGAGGTATAGGACATGTTTGGTCAATTTGTGAAGGAAGTGTTGAAGAAGAATGGAGGCACTCAGTTGCACCCATTCCTGCCGATAAACTTGAGAAGACTCTGCAAAAAGCGACAGATGATGAGCTGGAGTTAACTCGAGATGCTAATGTTCTTCCAACTTCAGGAGAGT
>NW_019667047.1:0-238 GCF_002806865.2 Cucurbita pepo subsp. pepo
ACACCTTAAAAGTAAAAGCAGAGAATAATGACATTATAGAAAAAGGACAACAAAAATAAAAAAAAAACACATTTGAGAGGGGATGACTTGTGAACTAGTTACTTAGGAGCAACAAAAAGGGTCATGCAAGAGTAGGAGGACAATCGGTGCTAACAAAATTGGCATAATCAAAGTCGTCTTCCATTACAAATTTGTTTTTCGATTTTAAGTTTGTTCTATGAACATGCGATTTTAAGTT
>NW_019667049.1:0-238 GCF_002806865.2 Cucurbita pepo subsp. pepo
CTCGGGCGCCTTTTATAATGGCATTTGGTGCAGTCCTCCTGCAATATTTCCGATGTGGGACAAATTAAATTAAGTAGGTGCTATTTACATTTCCCGAACGACATTACAACCAAGGGGAACCGTCAAGGTCAATATGATGGACTGGACCATGGAAACACGTAATCTCAGTCTTACCCCTCTAATATTCATTTATTTACACATTTTACCATATAAGTCTGAAACATTTTAGGGGTATTTT
>NW_019667050.1:0-238 GCF_002806865.2 Cucurbita pepo subsp. pepo
GAATATTCGCGCTGGAGGAGGATCGAAACTACAGAACCTGTAGAAACAAAAGGCAACTAGTTAGGAACTTTCTCTCTTTTTTTCTCTGTTTTTTTCCATCCTTCCATATCAGGATTTCATCCATGCAAGATTAAACTCTACACATACATACATATATATATGTATGCTTCAATTGAACCATCTATTTTAGCAATGCTGATGTCTTTTAGAGATTCTATCCCAAAGAAGAAGGCAAATT
>NW_019667051.1:0-238 GCF_002806865.2 Cucurbita pepo subsp. pepo
AATTATTTTATTTCATACCCTCAGCTCTTATGAATTTCAACAATTTTAGCACTGAAATGATGGTATTTTTTAAAAAGTTGAGAGACTTAAATAAATATTTTGTTTTATTCTCCCTTAATTGTCGTCTGGGTTACAACTCCGGTTTGCAAAATTCTTGCATTTATCTTCAATCGAACCATTTTATGAACCGACTTAGAAGACTTTTCGCTCAAAATCTAAAGAAAATAAGTCAAATTGG
>NW_019667052.1:0-238 GCF_002806865.2 Cucurbita pepo subsp. pepo
AAAAAAAAAAGATCTCTTAAGGAAGTAGTATAAATCAGAACATGAAAAATCATCAAGCTGGTGGTCATTCCATGAAAGAAAAACGACCTTGTGATGATTGTCATAATTTTCCTCTCACTATCCACATTCAAAATGCAAAGCAAAATCAGCAGGGTATATATGTGCCAGCTGCTAATTTGTGGAGGACCAAGTAATACTATAGAACACATGGATACCCAGATATGGTAACCCTAGCCAG
>NW_019667053.1:0-238 GCF_002806865.2 Cucurbita pepo subsp. pepo
TTTGCTTGTATTGTGCATGATACAGTATGTATAAGCTCTAGATGTTTGGCAGTGTGCTCTCCTATCAAGCGTGTTTATCTACACAGAGTTAGAGTGTAGGAGTTAGGTTGTTTATACGATGACTTAGGTCAAGATGCGTACACTAGACTAAGAACCTTAGGATCATGGCGACATTAAGAGGCTCTAGACTCTATGAGTCCAAAACTAAAGAAAGAGTCGAGGAGTCAGAATAGAGTAA
>NW_019667054.1:0-238 GCF_002806865.2 Cucurbita pepo subsp. pepo
AAATAGAGGTGCATACTAACGCCATAATTGACAACAGCTCCCACACACTTTTCACCATGCCAATCCCAAACACACGAGTCTTTTCCCTCGGTCATTTTGCTTCCAATAGCTAAATAACAGCTTTTTGACAACTTTTAGTTTATCCAGCAGTGGCCTTATAATTTTTGTGCTTTACAATCAGGATAATGTGTAGCATAAGGGATAAATTCCTTCACAATCCATTGCTTGTGGCCTCAAA
>NW_019667056.1:0-238 GCF_002806865.2 Cucurbita pepo subsp. pepo
AGTTCATGTAGCAGCCACAATTTTTTGAAGGGTAAATGATCATATCGTCTTGCAGTTCATCATTTCAATCATATTCTCATAAACTGTTCAATTATGGTGGTCTTTTTAAGAGGACTTTTGAGATTTCGGGTGGTTTCCCATCTAATACAACGGCCTATGTCTAGGATTCACCAACTAATGGCTTCGAAATCTTTCGCACATCTCTTTTGATGTAGTCACGCTATCTATTTCTTTTATA
>NW_019667057.1:0-238 GCF_002806865.2 Cucurbita pepo subsp. pepo
CATCTTGCATTTGGTGCATTGTATGATGTACCTTCCTCCTCCGTAACATCATGTACTTGTTTTGGCCATCATGTGGTCGAATGGGTGCCATTTGAAAGTCGTCACCGCTTTATATGTCGATATATGAAAGTCGCCGTCACCTTATATGTCGATATGTGAACGTGACAACCAATTCTCTTCTTAGGAGCACGTAATCGTTGAGAGACCACACTATGAAGAATCCACCCACGATGAATAT
>NW_019667058.1:0-238 GCF_002806865.2 Cucurbita pepo subsp. pepo
ATAAGATGCATCTAATGTAGTACAGGACAAGTTCCATTGGCTGCTTTTGGATTTGTGGTGGCGACTCATCTATCTCTTTATCCTATAATTCTTATAATTCCGGTATGATTGTTCTGTCTTGGGTGTTTGTAAGACAATATATAATTTGCTTGCTCATGGATTCTTCTAATATAGTTGCTATGTTCTCCTTCTTCCCCCCAGGTAGTCCTTCTACTAGGTAATGGCTTAGATGCTCCTC
>NW_019667059.1:0-238 GCF_002806865.2 Cucurbita pepo subsp. pepo
ATTTAATTAAACATCAAAACCGTGTTCTGGAAGCTCTTCTCCTTTCACTTTCAATTATTTTTTTTAATTTTAAATGCGGAAAATATTTGTTTTTTTTTTATTATTTAAAAAATTAAAGAGTTGACCAAATAAGGTCAAACCAAAGAAAACAGCCGATTTGTTGTTCATTACGCGACTTGGCTGCCACTCAGATCCATAATTTTTGTCTCTCTTATTATTAATTATTCTAAATTTCATA
>NW_019667060.1:0-238 GCF_002806865.2 Cucurbita pepo subsp. pepo
TAACCGTGTCAATAGAATCCTTGGATGTCGAACAAATAAGTTGTGAGTTTCAAAGGTGTAGTCTTACTGAAAACCCAAGAAGTTTTGAGTCTAAGAGGTATCTTCGTGAACTTCAAAGACACAGTTATAGTGAAGATACGTGGTAGAGCTCAATTGGACTAATAATGTGCTTCAAAGAAGAGGGGTCGTCCAGATAGTATTAAGACACATAAATTACTATTTAAGGGGAGACTCAACC
>NW_019667061.1:0-238 GCF_002806865.2 Cucurbita pepo subsp. pepo
AAAAAAAGTGTATATGAGAGAATTTGTGTATTTTAAGGAGTGGGGTCCACACGGTTTAATGATGACATTATAATGGTGAAAATAATCGGGTGAAATTGAGAACAGAGTAAAGTTGGTGGACTTGACATAATATTTTGGTTGAAAACGACGTGGTTTTGAAAATAAGGGTTTAGCCACATGGCTGCGCTTATTTTATTATTTATTATGCTTTCAAACCTAATTAATTTTGAAAAAAAAA
>NW_019667062.1:0-238 GCF_002806865.2 Cucurbita pepo subsp. pepo
TCACCGTCAGGTATGCCTTGCACAAGATAAGAAAAGAGAAATGTTTTCGAACTCACAAGCATTTTATTGTTGATATTACTGAAATTGTTACGAAATTTCATGTATTTATTAAAGAGTATGATGTTGTTTGCATCATGCTGACTGAATTATGTTTGCAATATAGAGTACATATGCATAGTAATGAGCCTTAGGCTTAAGCAACCTTATCTTGGTTTCTAGATGCCCCCCAGACCATGCG
>NW_019667063.1:0-238 GCF_002806865.2 Cucurbita pepo subsp. pepo
GAAACCCCATATTCAAAAAGTCTTAACAAATCAGTTAACTGTCCATCAATGTCACCACAAATCTTAATAGGTGCTTGAAGCTTAAGCAAATTGGGTTGCTGAACGAAAATCTATTTAGAAGCCTGATCTCGTTCTCGTATTGTTGAACCTGTTTACCTGCCCTCGCGGACAGAAGATGAAAAGAAGAATGGGCGCACAGAGAATGAAAAGAATATGAAAGGCAGAATGAAAAAAAATA
>NW_019667064.1:0-238 GCF_002806865.2 Cucurbita pepo subsp. pepo
ACCCATTTCAAAGGAAGTCGCTTAAGACACTCGTCTCGCAATGCTCACCCTCATTGTGATACATGTATGTGCCACAGAGTAGCTCGCTTAGGCTACATGACCCAAGAGTGGTGGAGAGCTTACACGATGCCCACCCCAAGGTAAATTTTGAGGCATTTTCAATCTGGCGGGTGTAGACATAGTTTTGGCAAATAGAAACACAGTGTCATGGAGCGTCTAATTGAAACCAAAATTTTCA
>NW_019667065.1:0-238 GCF_002806865.2 Cucurbita pepo subsp. pepo
ATCTTGGTCATCGTCGAAAGGTTTTCCAAATATACCACATTTGTCCCAACTCCCAAGTCATGCAATGGCAAAACGACCACACAACTCTTCTTTCAACATGTTGCTAAGTTGTGGGGCATTCCCATGAGCATTATCAATGATCACAATGCGAGATTCACAAGGACCTTTAGGACCGAGTTATTCAAGCTATTGGGGTTGAGACTAAACATCTCTTCAAACTATCATCCCAAAATCGATA
>NW_019667067.1:0-238 GCF_002806865.2 Cucurbita pepo subsp. pepo
AATTTTAAAATGATTATTCACGTGCTACCCTATATCCTTAAAGCACTAAAACTCAAAAAGTCAAATTCAAATTTAGGCTATTAAAGAGACTATACAATGGACCCTTCTATTTCTAATTTGGAAGTATATGCTAAGAAAACAACTTACAAATTTAACCCTTTTCTCATTTGATTTTTAGATTTTTAATTTAAAAGAATTAAATTTTAAATATTATCTTCACATGGGTCGATGTTTTTTT
>NW_019667068.1:0-238 GCF_002806865.2 Cucurbita pepo subsp. pepo
TTCTGATTCTTTAATCCTCTAACCGTGCATGCATCACGTGAAACAAGTAGGGATTCTGGGTCCTTCCCAGTAACAAAAGGATGCTGCACGCAACAAAGCCGGAAGGTTAGATGATAGTTAAAACAATCGCTCCTTTGGCACGATTTCTGTCAGTCTATGCATCTGACAATTTGTTATTGTCAAGTAAAACAAAAATTTTAATCAAGTAAAAAATCACCTTCAGGAGTTCAGATGCAGC
>NW_019667069.1:0-238 GCF_002806865.2 Cucurbita pepo subsp. pepo
TATAAAAGAAATAGATAGCGTGACTACATCAAAAGAGATGTACGAAAGATTTCGAAGCCATCAGTTGGTGAATCCTAGACATAGGCCGTTATATTAGATGGGAAACCACCCGAAATCTCAAATGTCCTCTTAAAAAGACAACCATAATTGAACAGTTTATGAGAATATGATTGAAATGATGAACTGCAAAACGATACGATCATTTACCCTTCAAAAAATTGTGGCTGCTACATGAACT
>NW_019667070.1:0-238 GCF_002806865.2 Cucurbita pepo subsp. pepo
TTTTGCTTTTATTTTTATTTTATTTTTCATTTATGAATAATTAAGATAATACCATTAATTAATTAATTAATTAAAGATATGCATTTAATGAGATAATAATAATAATAATAGAGTTGCTTAAAGTGTTGGAGCCGTATTTGGAGCCTTGGACGCTAACATTGTGCTGCCTGCATCAATAATAGCTATTAGGGAAGATTTACATTTGCTCGTGGGAATGATTGAAATTTTGTTTGAAACA
>NW_019667071.1:0-238 GCF_002806865.2 Cucurbita pepo subsp. pepo
GGAATACCAAGAGATGAGAGTTGTAGATTTTTGTTCTCTTTGTTTCTCAAGATTAGTAAGTTTTCAGTTGAATTAGGTTACGAAATTTAAGTATGTTGTTCTATAAAGGATTTCACACTTTTTGTGAAGAAACCTTATTTGGATTTAAAGTAGTTTAGATAGAAAGCTAGATTAAAACTATTCAATATCGGTGAAGAAATCGAGTTGAATCGAGTTATGTTGAAAAGGTTATGAAAAA
>NW_019667072.1:0-238 GCF_002806865.2 Cucurbita pepo subsp. pepo
CCACCAGCAAGATCAGTTAAAGAATCGGTTCAGGCAATGAATTGTGAAACCGAGTTTACGAGGTGAAGGAGCAAAGTAGAGGTTCCAGTTTTCAGTTTCCTTCTTCGTCTTGACTTCCTAATTATAGAGTGAAAGAATACAGAGGAGCGAAGCAGAATAATAGTTGTAGAGCGAGGGGAATGAGGGAATCCCCGCATCCCAGCTTTACCGAGACTTGAAAGTAAATAAAGTAGTCCAT
>NW_019667073.1:0-238 GCF_002806865.2 Cucurbita pepo subsp. pepo
GAAAACCCTAATCTAGCAGCTGTTGACAGCAGAAGGAAAAGAAGACCAAGAAGAATTGATTGGGCAGAGAGGTGGACGTGAGAGCTCATGGGAAGGGAACTTTCATTGAAGAACAACAACAAAGCTGGATAAATCTCTCATTCCTTACTCTCTTTTCTTATTCTATCAATTTAATATGATTGAGACGTGGGTTCTTTTTAATTTAGGTGGTATGGAGAGCTAAACTTTACAGGAGAGG
>NW_019667074.1:0-238 GCF_002806865.2 Cucurbita pepo subsp. pepo
TCTAAAAATTGAAACTAGGAGGAAAGAGTCCGAGCAAATCACAAAAAAATTTGGCCTTGAGACATCAGAAAGTATACTCTCTGACTGGCTCGAACCGTTCATTTAGGATGATCAAATGAAATGGGGGACCTCCCTTTTTCATAGTNCCAACCCGCCACTTCTCAGCTTTAACAACGTGGCATAAAGTTTCGCTTCTGTTATTTATTTTTTATTGATTTTTTTTCGTTCATACATCATA
>NW_019667075.1:0-238 GCF_002806865.2 Cucurbita pepo subsp. pepo
GCACATTGAGCCATCCTTTTTCTTAACGAACAACACTGGCGTACCCCATGGAGATACACTTGGCCGGATAAATCTTTTATCCAATAGTTCTTGCAGTTGTACCTTGAGTTCTTTCTGTTCAGGTAGTGCCATACGATACGAGGCCTTAGAAATAAGGTCGGTACCTTGTTCCAGCTCTATTCTAAAATCTACCTNCAGAGGAATTTATGGTAAATCCTATGGGAAGACATCGAGGAAT
>NW_019667076.1:0-238 GCF_002806865.2 Cucurbita pepo subsp. pepo
ACCGACCCGACGGGATTTAATTCCTTCCCAGGCCGATTGCGTCTCCCTGATCACTCGCTCAACGACACCTCGGCGCCGGCCTCTTAGTGGTGGTGATGGAGATGACGGCACTTGACGGCGGCGTGGAGGAGTGAGCAAGTTTGCTCGGGATGGACCCCACAACAATGTGCTTATTTTTGCCCTTTGCATTTTNAACAATGTGCTTATTTTTGCCCTTTGCATTTTCTTCTACTCGAAC
>NW_019667077.1:0-238 GCF_002806865.2 Cucurbita pepo subsp. pepo
AGCCACAAATAAGGCAGATTGGATCAAAACATTGCACAGAGGGGTGAAGGAGAGTATTGAGAAACAAAACTTCAAAGTTGCTGTAACAATTAACAAAGGACGAAAGAAAATCATTTTTCAACCCAATGGCTGCGTTTGGATACATTTTTACAAAGAGCGATTCCCATCTCAAAGGAAGACAAAGTTNTCATCCAAGAGGGATGACCCTTATCAAGTCGTTGAGAAAATTAATAACAAT
>NW_019667078.1:0-238 GCF_002806865.2 Cucurbita pepo subsp. pepo
ACAATGCATTCAGTTTATTTAAAAAGAATAAAAAAATTCATAACTAGTCTATCTAGTTTGTACAAGAAAATGACATAAAAGTTAAAAGGAAATTTCATAGTGAATGATAGAAAAGATAAAAGGATGACTATCCCCTCGCTGTCAGAAATGTGAAACGACTCATGCNCATTCGAAATCTCGATTCGACACCTGATGGTTCTAGCATTCTCCTGCTACATAGTCACGTTACATACTCCTC
>NW_019667079.1:0-238 GCF_002806865.2 Cucurbita pepo subsp. pepo
ACGTGGTTTAGCATAATTGTCTGAAATTTTACCACGTAACTCAATTAAACATACAATTAAAATCGATTTATGCAAAATCATATTTTTTTTCNTGTTTCCAAATTTGCTACTCCTACGTGGTTTAGCATAATTGTCTGAAATTTTACCACGTAACTCAATTAAACATACAATTAAAATCGATTTATGCAAAATAATATTTTTTTTCATGTTGGATCGCAATAAACGATTTCATGCTCAC
>NW_019667080.1:0-238 GCF_002806865.2 Cucurbita pepo subsp. pepo
ACATCAACAGATTTCAGACCTTCTAAAACTCCTTTCACAGCTAGCCTCTTCATTCCTTTCGCGCTCATAGGTTCAAGGCTATTGTGCTGTAGACTTGAATTTGAAGCATTCTCAGCAACAGCAGCTATGTTCATACACCCTGCAGTGGTGTATAAAGTTCCAGATTTTAAGCCACGTGCTTCCANAGCCACGTGCTTCCACCGTAGCACCCTTCATAATCTTCCACGAACTCTTCCCT
>NW_019667081.1:0-238 GCF_002806865.2 Cucurbita pepo subsp. pepo
AGATAAATATTACAAATTCAACTCTATCCAGACTGAAAAGTGGAGATCGTTGCATGTATTGGCATTTTTCGACCGAAACAGTGTAATTATTTACTGAGTATTTTTTTAAATTATCAAACCAAGTACTATTTTTTTTAGATGAAGGTTAGACAACCATGTACGGTCACTATATAGGCTATGAGAATGAAGGTATGNTTAGACAACCATGTACGGTCACTATATAGGCTATGAGAATGAA
>NW_019667082.1:0-238 GCF_002806865.2 Cucurbita pepo subsp. pepo
TTCCTACGGTGCTATTCTAACGGGTAATTTGGACGTGTACCGTATACTCTACGCACAGCCCATACATGCGAGTATGGGCATACCCGTCAGTTCGCACACCGTTGGGCCTCATTCCTTGTCGGGCGAGCATACTCTGAGAGCTCCTTAGGCCGGACACCCGTTAGAACTAGTAACCGTCACGGCAGCACNAAAAACAGAACGATCGTTGTCCTTCCATTGGATGTACGCGTCCGTACCC
>NW_019667083.1:0-237 GCF_002806865.2 Cucurbita pepo subsp. pepo
TGATACAGTTTGTAACAGCAAGCTCATTGCTAGCAGATATTATCCTCTTTAAGCTTTCCCTTTCGGGCATCCCCTCAGTTTTTAAGACACTAGGAAGAGGTTTTCACACCCTTATAAAGAATGTTTCAGTCTCCACCCCAACCGATCTGGGAACTTTTCCAGTTTTAGACTCTCGGAAACCAAACACACTTTCAAATCAACTCATCAACTCAAATACTCCAAAACCCATTTCATATA
>NW_019667084.1:0-237 GCF_002806865.2 Cucurbita pepo subsp. pepo
ACAAGTTTTGGGCTCCTATTCTTCCAACAAATAATAATAATTAAAATATTTATTCGTTCTTAGATGAACTCAAAAAATGGAATAAGATTTAGATTTTTAATTAAATTCAATTTAAACTATCTAACGAGCCTAGTCAACAATTTAGATAAAATAAACTTATTCACCCGGAACTATTTACGAATGTTTTATCAAATTATAAAAAATAAAATTTATCATTTTAATTATAAAAACTAAATT
>NW_019667085.1:0-237 GCF_002806865.2 Cucurbita pepo subsp. pepo
GTATCACATTTAGACTCAATCTGATATATCTTTAAAGATTCTTTGCTATGAACATCGACCACAACAAAGCTTATTCAATCTGTCAGAGCCTATGTCCACCGCTTTAGTTTGATATGTATCGTCATCGGCCTCATAGTTTTGAAACGCGTTTAGTAGGGAGATAGTAGGGAGGTTTCCACACCATTATAAGTAATGTTTCATTTGCCACTCCAACCAACGTGGGATCCCACAATCCAC
>NW_019667086.1:0-237 GCF_002806865.2 Cucurbita pepo subsp. pepo
CACTTGATTGATTTTTGGAAAAGACCATAAAAAAAGCTTGACACTGAGCGAGCTTGGCGTAGGGCTTTGGCACCAAGGTGACCGGTCCAAACCTAGTGAGCTTGACTTCGTTTTATTACTTAATCTTGAACCCTATCCTTTTGAGTCTAATTGGTTGGCAACCTAGCTTGACTTCCTTCTTATTATTTTTTACTTCAAAAATTATTTTTAAGTGTTTGTCTTTTGTATAAATTCTAC
>NW_019667087.1:0-237 GCF_002806865.2 Cucurbita pepo subsp. pepo
TAAGGTCACAAAGGTCAATGATCTAATACCAAAATGACAGAGTTAGGCATCTAAAACAAATGTGGTTCTTCATAAGTGACATTGGCTATCAGACAACAACACTACCTGTTCAGGAGCGCCCTTGCTGCTTCTGTGCCAGTTACCATCTGTGTCGATGTAGGTAATGGCAGTACGTTTATCGACCGGGTTAAACGGCAAGAAATGCACCTCAGTTATTCCTGCTCTTGCCTTTAAGAG
>NW_019667088.1:0-237 GCF_002806865.2 Cucurbita pepo subsp. pepo
TACAAGAGGATAAAACAAGGAAAAGCAACTAGCACAGCAAAACAAATCTGCAATAGAGAACCCCTACTCCGGCTAAAAAATGCAGAAACTTCTTCTGAAGAAAAGTACAAAAAAGACGCAACAAAATCTGAGAAAGCAGATTCAAAAAAATGAAGCCAAGGAAAGATATTTCGTAAGGAACACCTCTTGCATTGATAGAATTATTAGACTAATGCAAGCCCTTAGAAACCTTCAAAA
>NW_019667089.1:0-237 GCF_002806865.2 Cucurbita pepo subsp. pepo
ATAGAAGAAGATAAGCTAGAGCTCATGGCAATGATGGAAGAATACATCGATTATGAAAATGACTAGATCATTGATTGAGGATGCTCAAACCACATGATTGACGATTGAAGTGGTGCATTGGAAGCGGGGTGACCCTCAGGGAAGGAAGTATTACTAAGCTTGGACAACATTGAAGAAATTCTTCCATAAAAGACGAGGGAGCAACTGTACACATTTGCTTAAGTACTGATGTGCCTG
>NW_019667090.1:0-237 GCF_002806865.2 Cucurbita pepo subsp. pepo
AAAGGTGATTTTCAAGCCCCTGATAGGAGAGAACTTTGAATTCAAAGGGGGATACATCCAGTGGCGTCCCTAGAGTCATCACAACGTTGAAGGTTAGAAATTTGTTTTACCAGGGAGCTTGGACAATTCTATCTAGCGTGACTAAAGTCAGCAGTCTAGTCCAATGGTATCCTCTATTTCTGTTGTTAGAGAATTTGGGGATTTTTTTCTAGAAGATTTGTTGATGTTGGCCCTTTC
>NW_019667091.1:0-237 GCF_002806865.2 Cucurbita pepo subsp. pepo
CTGTGAAGTTGACATCGATACGTAACGGGCTAAAGCAAACTATGAAGTTGACATCGATATGTAACGGGCTAAAGCAAACAATATCTACTAGCGGTGAGCTTGGGCTATTACAGATATTTTCTGAGCAAGTAATGGGAAATAAATGTTTGGTTCTTAAATCATGTATGGGATCAGTTATTTTCCGTTTCATATGCTTTAATTTAAGCTATTCTTTCCATGAACTCTCGTGTCAGGACA
>NW_019667092.1:0-237 GCF_002806865.2 Cucurbita pepo subsp. pepo
CCTTTCCAGCAAACAGTTAGGGTTGAATTTAAGTGGTTATTCAAATACCTGCGCCATAAACAAAACAAGTTATACATGGGAAGCAAAAGCATTTAAATCAAATGAAAATGACTGGACAATTTATTGGCTCCAGGAAAGGGAAAAGAGAAGTGTTGCATGATTATGAATTTATGATCTCATAACTAAAGCCCCAAGTAATTTTCAAAGGTTCATTTTTGTTTTTTGGAATTCAGCAAA
>NW_019667093.1:0-237 GCF_002806865.2 Cucurbita pepo subsp. pepo
AATGTTTCAGTTGATTAATCATGGTATCCCGAAAACTCTAATAGCCGAAACCGAGGAGGTGGCTCAATGTCTTTTCTCTCTTCCAAAAAGCCAAAAGATGAAGGCATTACAGGTTCCCGGAACCTCTACTGGCTACTGCATAGCCAGATTTTCGAAGTATTATGAGAAACTTATGTGGCATGAAGGATTCACCGTCATAGGTTCTCCAATTGATGATTTTAAGAAACTCTGGCCATC
>NW_019667094.1:0-237 GCF_002806865.2 Cucurbita pepo subsp. pepo
AAATAAATAAAACCTTTTTTTAAAATAATGATTATTCAACCCCTTCACTCTCACCGCCATCCTATGTCGAGTTCCTGCAAAAATAAAAATAAAAAATCTTAAACACAAATAAATAAATAAACAAATATATATATTGACCAAAGCACTTCTGCCCCCAAAAGCGGAGACCGGACAACCGCCAAGTTGTCGAGGACATGTCTGAAGAGGAGGCGGGCGCCCTATCTATCAGTTTACCAC
>NW_019667095.1:0-237 GCF_002806865.2 Cucurbita pepo subsp. pepo
ATTGAGTTCTTTCAATAGATCATACATATAGTGATTGAACGTGTCAGTGTGCAGAATGTTCATCCCTTTTTTCTTCAATCAAAGACTGAGTTACTAAACCTACTAACAGCAATTCTAGGATACCTTTCTTTTTGCAAACTCCCTATCAAAAGTGTCCATTAAGACAGGAATAATATCCTTGAGATTTCTCCCGCCAGCCCTTGGCTATATCATCCCTATAATTAGCACCACTATCAT
>NW_019667096.1:0-237 GCF_002806865.2 Cucurbita pepo subsp. pepo
AACGCCATTGCCGACGTTTCATCAGTCCCGATTTGTTTCAACCTTCATCTCCATCCAAATTATTCCAAACTTCTTAGGTCTAAGTTCATGACCACGCATCCATACAGTGTCTCAACAAAATCTAAATCCAACCGAATCAAGAAACAGAAAGCTGAACAAATCTATGTAGATGAAATCCAATCCAAAAGCTACATGAGCACCAAAAGCTTAACAACCTTATTCGAAAAAGGCTAAACA
>NW_019667097.1:0-237 GCF_002806865.2 Cucurbita pepo subsp. pepo
ACACCAAACAGACTGACAATATATCTTACCATGCTTTTAATATCCTTCTGACGCCATAGTCGATCTTGAATAAGTTTATGACAAACAATTTTTTGATCCATTCTTTGCAATAAATCATGCATCGTCAATTTATTGTCACAAGAGAGAGTTAACAGAGATTTTTGAATGAGACGATCAACCCTTATTTTGGCATGGAAAACCACAATTATGTAGAATCTCTTCTACAATCTCTTTTCT
>NW_019667098.1:0-237 GCF_002806865.2 Cucurbita pepo subsp. pepo
TTTTTTATACTAATTTTATACAATTAATTTTTTTTAAAAAAATATATTAATAACCTTTTTCGTTCACTTTCAATTAAAAAAAAAACCATTACTTTATTTTACTATTTACTAATAAATAAATAATTAACATTATAAACTTTATAATTAGTTAAATAAAAAGAATATTGGAGTCTTAAAATTTAAATTAAAAAAAATAATTTATTTGTCGGTTTTTTTTTTGCCACCAACTCCGGGAGA
>NW_019667099.1:0-237 GCF_002806865.2 Cucurbita pepo subsp. pepo
TTTGTTTCAAGAAGAAAGCCTTAAGCAAGATGGGTTCACTCGCTCTTTCCCCTGCCTGCCCCGTAACCTGATTGAATTTCTTCTATTATTCCTTAACTATCAAAGGATGAAGAAAAGCTGCTTGCTATTTTCCTCTGGCTGGATTCTTTCTTCTCGATCTGGCTCGCGCCTTAGCTTTGGTTTGTTCTCCTGAACTACTTCAGGCACTCACCTTCTTTCCTCTCCTCCCTTCTTTGC
>NW_019667100.1:0-237 GCF_002806865.2 Cucurbita pepo subsp. pepo
GAAACAAAAAGTGAGCACTTATTTAAAGACTTGACAGCAAGGTCGATGACACTACAATATTTCAATCAGGATGGATCCAGAAGACAATGCAGACCTTTTTATTTGATGCAAAAGACATTGTTAACAATAAACAATAAAAAAAAGGGAACAGATAGAAGACAGAAAAGTATGAGCAATTAAAAACAGGAAATATGTTCTCACCACATCATTGTCTGTCTGGGCGGGAACTCCCTTGCT
>NW_019667101.1:0-237 GCF_002806865.2 Cucurbita pepo subsp. pepo
AGAGTTTATGCTCAAAGTTGACAATATCATACCATTGTGGAAAATCGTGTTCGTCTAATATGTGCTAGCGAGTACTTTGGCCTCCAAAGGGAATTATATAAAATTTAAAATTTTATTTTTACCTATTTCATGATAACTTTTTGTTTTAGAAAAATTTAAATATCTGTCCATACATCGATATGGATAGATCGAGAAACGAAAGAAGAAAATTAAGATAATATTTAAAATGCGAGGAAA
>NW_019667102.1:0-237 GCF_002806865.2 Cucurbita pepo subsp. pepo
TCTGGCTATCACAAAACACATCTATATGTTCCTGCAAAATAGTCATTAACTAAACTATGCAACTAAATAGCTTGTTTCAAAGCTTCAGTTAGTGGCATATATTCTACTTCAGTGGTAGACAATGCAACAGTAGGTTGCAATGTTGAACGTCAACAAACAGGTCCACCAGCCATAGTGGATAAATAACCAGTAGTAAATCGTCGCTTATCCAAATCACCAACATAATCAGAATCCACA
>NW_019667103.1:0-237 GCF_002806865.2 Cucurbita pepo subsp. pepo
GAATGTTTGAGTTTTACCTGTTTATAAACGAAGGAGGTGCCCCGACAGTTAGTTACCGAGTTTCTTCCTTACCGAGTTTCTTCCCTTTTGAGGCCACAAACAATGGATTGTGAAGGAATTTATCCCTCCTCCTACATATTGTCCTAATTTTAAAACACAAAAATTATAAGGTCACTGCGGACAAACTAAAAGTGGTCAAAAAACGGTGATTTTGGTATTGGAATTAAAATGACACAG
>NW_019667104.1:0-237 GCF_002806865.2 Cucurbita pepo subsp. pepo
CCTTCTCCCAAAAGAAGGTATTGGATTCAAATCTCATCCTTCTGGAATGGAATTGTTCTTTATAGGCTTTTTGGGGCGTTTCAATTGTTCATTCACAAAAAAGAAGCTATCATTTTTCTTTCTCTGGCAGGTTGGATATCTCCTTTTGAAATTCGACGACTTGGCTCCATTCTTTTTGGATATCTCCTTTCTCTGGCAGGTTACATTTCTGGCTCCATTCTCGTGACCCGAAAACGC
>NW_019667105.1:0-237 GCF_002806865.2 Cucurbita pepo subsp. pepo
AGATTTTAGTTCAATCATGTAACTCTCATTTACTCGAGCGTTAGTATTGTATAACCCTAATTTCAATCAGACCTTTTAGCATGACGTTTTAGCATGCTTTATACTCACACTGTGAGATTCCACAACGTTAGAGAGGGGAACGAAACATTTCTTATAAGAGCGTGGAAATCTCTCACTAGTAGACTCGTTTTAAAACCATGAGACTGAAGCAGGCCAAAACGGACAATATCTCTTAGC
>NW_019667106.1:0-237 GCF_002806865.2 Cucurbita pepo subsp. pepo
GAAAAAAACACTAAGCACAAAAAAATAACAGGAGGAGTAAGAGAACCAAAGATTTGAAATTTGTTGTTGCTCAAAGATGCATATATTTCTCATTTGATTGTACTCTTTAAAACAAACTATATTCTAAAAATGGTGGAAGTGACCGACAAATGTTTGGCATAAACATGGCACAAATGGCCAACTAAGAATATGTTATTCTATTCTAAGTGTACGAGTCCAATCATATTGCTTTAAAAA
>NW_019667107.1:0-237 GCF_002806865.2 Cucurbita pepo subsp. pepo
TACACCTCATGATTCCAGCTTCCTCCCCATCTCCTATTGATGACAATATTAGAATAAAAATCATGAATTTCATGTTAAAGCACTCCTTCTTTTCCTTGTTTAGGATTAATTTGACATGATTGTAAAGATTGTTACCGTCTATTATACAGGTACTGCTACTTTCTCTATTATTGACAAACAGGTTTGGACAATTTCGTGTTTATTTGGATGTTTCACCATCTCTACTAGAAGTCTCAG
>NW_019667108.1:0-237 GCF_002806865.2 Cucurbita pepo subsp. pepo
TCCATGGCTCTCTTTCTCTTGCTGCTCTCTCCGTGGATGAATGCATCCAATTTATAGCAAAGTTGCACTTAAATTGACACACAACTTTGGCTATGGTTGCTTTATTAAATACTGAATATATTTTCAACTAAAATGGTCAAATTTTTTAACTCTCCGACCATCTATTATTGTAGAACTATAAAATAAATCCATAGTACATGAATAATAGAGTCCTCATTAAAAACGAATAAAAAAATA
>NW_019667110.1:0-237 GCF_002806865.2 Cucurbita pepo subsp. pepo
AACTATTTTTGTTTCATTAGTATAATAAAGGTAGATTTTTTTAAAAAAATAAAAAATATTTTTACATATATTTAAAACATGGAGAATAACATTTAATATTATGTTGCAAAGTTCTTATGGTACTTGAACTCTTTTTTTATATATTTTTTTTTTCATAACTCACTATTTCAATATTAATCTTAGTCCAAGTCAACTAACACTTAAAAGTGAAAATACTTTTTTTAATTTGGTTAAAAT
>NW_019667111.1:0-237 GCF_002806865.2 Cucurbita pepo subsp. pepo
ATTCTTATTGTAAACCAAAGAAAAAGCTAAGCATAAAAAATGAAGCCTATATCTTCTCTAGATAGTACCAATAACATGTTTAATTAAGAGGGAAGGATATACAAAGGCCACCAGAGAACACACCCACCCACCCCAATCTCATTACTTCTAAACATTTAATACCAATGGAATCATATAATACTTTTGAAGAATTTGTAATTTTAGTACCACAACTTAAGCAAGAAATTCAGATTTTCC
>NW_019667112.1:0-237 GCF_002806865.2 Cucurbita pepo subsp. pepo
GCTAATTCTGGAGTGTCACGACCCAATATTTTACTACGGTCCGTGACTAATAACAACACACAAATGCACAAAGTGATTTAGATATGAAATAGAAAAAAAAATCCTTAAATTCCAATAAAGTTTTTGAACGACAAACAAACAGAACACTTGACTGTTTGGAAATAAATTTCGAAATATTGCAAATACAAAATAAAGTCTGGACTGACGCCCCGGGACAACCCATTCCTCTGTGACAAT
>NW_019667113.1:0-237 GCF_002806865.2 Cucurbita pepo subsp. pepo
CATGACATGTGAACCATATTGTTTTTCCTTTGTTCTTTTAAAAACACCGACCTATTTTATTGACTAACCAATTATAGCATCAAAAAAAGAACGGGAATCAGATCTCGAGGAACTTTCCACAGTTCTTTACATCTAAATAGTCTGTCTTACTAGTTAGCTTGTGGATCTAAAAAGATGATAAGGGCAGCATATCTTTCTTTTTCATACCCCATTTTTTCTTTGGTTTACTATTTATCT
>NW_019667114.1:0-237 GCF_002806865.2 Cucurbita pepo subsp. pepo
TGAAGACACCTTGCAAATGTGAATCGATTTCAAACGTAAAAGCTCACAACAGAAAATCCTTGTTTTTTTAGAAAAAGAAACGTTAATCTTCTTTTACGTGACACAACCTTGCAGACATCTTGCATATGTAGGAATTCAACAAAACGTCTGTTAAGAGGTTTGAGAACACTTTTCAGTCAATAAGTGATATTGAAAAAATATCTCCAACAGCAGCGACATAAATACAATAAAATCAA
This sequence comes from Cucurbita pepo subsp. pepo, assembly GCF_002806865.2. NCBI lineage: Eukaryota > Viridiplantae > Streptophyta > Magnoliopsida > Cucurbitales > Cucurbitaceae > Cucurbita > Cucurbita pepo. The sequence goes on from NW_019667114.1 coordinate 237, forward strand.
T
>NW_019667115.1:0-237 GCF_002806865.2 Cucurbita pepo subsp. pepo
CTAAAAGTAGACTTTCTCACTTATTACCATTATAGAGTCTAAGTTTTCTCTATTTCGTATTTGCATATGAGATATGTCAAATGGACGTTTAGAATTCTTTTATGAAAATGAATCTTAATGAACGCATCTACACAAATTATTTGATGGATTTATTAACGTTTAGATCTTTGAACGGAAGGTTTGGTAGAACTATCAAGACCTATGATTTTGAATAAATTATAATGACTTTTGTAGAGA
>NW_019667116.1:0-237 GCF_002806865.2 Cucurbita pepo subsp. pepo
AAAAAAAAACTAATTATTTACCGTGTATGTATTGCATTAATAACTAAAATGTCATCAAATTCAAATATCAAACATCTACCCGTTACAACATACATCTATTGTCTGTCAATCTTCCTAGCTTAAAAGTTGGGTTGGGTTATAACCTATTTTTGGGTTGGTTGCATTGACCCGACAAATAAAATGTCAACTTGTGAACTGACTTGAATTTTCAATTTTAAAAAATTGAAAGAAAAACAA
>NW_019667117.1:0-237 GCF_002806865.2 Cucurbita pepo subsp. pepo
CACACATAAAATATTGTTTAATTTAAGGTCAGGATTAAAGATAACATTGACCGTAAGTGACACATGTGTTGTTCCTCCATTAGGTAAGTTTATTGTAGAATGATTGGAGTCTTTGGTTTAGTCATAACAAAAGCTTTTGATATTATATGATTTGAACCTCCCCTATTGAGAATTCATAAATTAGAAATAACAGAGCTAATGGATAATGTAAATGCTAGAAATAATCCATGAATGTCA
>NW_019667118.1:0-237 GCF_002806865.2 Cucurbita pepo subsp. pepo
TAGTGTCTAAGAAATGTCTCAACTCGACCCAACTCAATTCACGAACACCCCTATCATTGAAGCAACACGAGCATAGCTCAACTATTAAGACATTTACTCATTTTCTTAATATTGGAAGTTCAAATCTCTACGTCATATATGTTGTACCGAACAAACTATACAAAATCCCGTGACATGAATTTTGTTTATTCGTTTAACGAAGTGGACTATTTCCCCTTCTCAAAATACACACATGAA
>NW_019667119.1:0-237 GCF_002806865.2 Cucurbita pepo subsp. pepo
AGTGATATAATAAGTTGATAAGAAGTATGATTGGAGGGTAATAATGTAATTACAGAAAAGAAGTAGGGTATCCAAAAAAGTGGGAAGATGTAAGCATTCCCATGCAAGACATGAATGAAGGAAGGAGAGGATATGACAGCGAGGCATGGAGGGTTTAGGGTTGACTTTGAGAAGGGCTACCTGTAAACCTTTTATTCACATGGAATGAAATGAGCTTTTTTATTATTATTATTATTA
>NW_019667120.1:0-237 GCF_002806865.2 Cucurbita pepo subsp. pepo
CGAATCAATACCGACCTGAATTAGAAACTCTTTTCGCCAGTTGTTAAGATTATCAAATGATTTCATAACGTTCACGTCATAAACAAGAACACAGCAATCAGCACCACGGTAAAACGCCACTCCGAGACTTTGGAACCGTTCTTGCCCAGCTGTGTCCCAGATCTGCATTTTGACACTACGCATATAAATCGTCCATCTCAAGACATTTTAAGGCAAACCCACACCAGCTTCTCAACA
>NW_019667121.1:0-237 GCF_002806865.2 Cucurbita pepo subsp. pepo
GTTTTTTTCGATTATTTCAAATTGTTCTCAAATGTATGTCCTCTCATTCACGTTTTCTAAAATATTTCTCGCAAACGTGACTCGAATCTTGAGAATACACCGACGTTATCCACGAAGTCCGAATTTCTCACGGTTGACTTGTACGCTGGGTTTGAACAAATGTCATAAAATCGCTATCCTATTACCGCAAGAGTGCGATTGTGACACCTACTACTCAACTAATTCATATCTAATAGA
>NW_019667122.1:0-237 GCF_002806865.2 Cucurbita pepo subsp. pepo
GGAAAGAGGAGTGAGAGATGAACAGTGTAGAAAGAAGGGAGAAATGAGTAATGATCAGTGGTGGTTCAGTGGGGGGAAGTGGGTTTGTTCAGTGTTAGATTAAGAGAGAGAAGAGGAGAGAGAAGATGAACAGTAAGAGCCATACAACATAACATGACAAGTTTTTAGCAGAGAAAAAGAGTTGATGGTGACCATTGGTAAAAGGACATTTGTGCTGTCACCCATTCACTCTCCGGC
>NW_019667123.1:0-237 GCF_002806865.2 Cucurbita pepo subsp. pepo
CTTGTTCCCTTCCCCAACTAATGTGGGGTCTCACAATCCATTCACTTCGGGACCTAGTGTCCTCATTGACACGTTTCTTTCTCCAACCGATGTGAGATCTCACCATCCATCCTTCTTCGAAATCCAGCGTCCTCACTGACACACGTTCCCTTCTCCAACCGATGTAGGATCTCACAATTCACTCCATTTAAGGCCCAGAGTTCTCGTTGGCACTCACTCTCTCCTCCAATCGATGTC
>NW_019667124.1:0-237 GCF_002806865.2 Cucurbita pepo subsp. pepo
TAAATTCCTTTTCGAGGTGAGGGTGAAAGGCTTGCCTTCAAAGTACTCCAAGAGAAATGTGCCCCCGTAGGGTAAGGAACCTCTTATAACACCCCTCACGATCTCCTAAAATCAACAAGACCCACTTCTAAAGATATACACGGATAAAAATGGCCATACACATAGACATTCACGCCTTAATGAAGATTCACTCTCAGATGATATGTTAACAACTACGTCAACCATCACATCCGAGAG
>NW_019667125.1:0-237 GCF_002806865.2 Cucurbita pepo subsp. pepo
ATATGAGAAATTAAGCATTCAATGATTCAAATCAACAATGAGATTTTTGGGGATGAGACTTAATGTCTTTGGTAGCTAAGTTAATGCCACAAATGGCATAAAGTCGTCGTTTGTATTGGAAGATCGATTATTAAAAGCCATATTTGGTATTCAAATATCCACCTAAAAAGAAATCAGGAAAAAAATACCAATAAGCAATAGGGTTTGAGTTATTGAGGCGAGATGGACCTATTCCTC
>NW_019667126.1:0-237 GCF_002806865.2 Cucurbita pepo subsp. pepo
AGAAAACAACTTTTAAGATCCAGTTAACGACCCTGTCTCAAAGCGGGAAAAAGTTCTTATGTTAACAACTTTGGAATTTGAGTAAAAAATGGCCCGGAAGCGAAAGTGAAAAATATTCGTATTTGAATCATTTATATGTGTAAGGTTCTTTAAGTTTTGCGTTCCTTACAGATTCGTTGAAAAACATCGAAAGAAATAAATGTTTTTTCTTCCATATTTTAAGCTTAGGACAATCTT
>NW_019667127.1:0-237 GCF_002806865.2 Cucurbita pepo subsp. pepo
GACTAGTCGCATATTCCTATAATACATTTTGTAGCATTTCATGTCTACCAGGCATAGACATGATTATGCCGAAACATCATACACTTAAGAAATACAAAAAGAAACTATACATCATAAAAGCAGTAAAGGAAATCAGTAAAGTGATACCACACAACGGGTTTGGCATGCAACACACATGCAGCCATGGGCAACACGTCTTTAACAAACATGAAAGGAAGAAGCCAACCTATCAGCAAG
>NW_019667128.1:0-237 GCF_002806865.2 Cucurbita pepo subsp. pepo
ACTATGCCTTCGAGGCGGGAGGCTCGACTCCTTTTCTTTTGAAGTCTTAGTCATTTTTGTATTCATTTATTATTAGTTCTGAGAACTTTCGCCACCGCAGTGATTTTAGCAAATATTCTCATGGTATCAGAGTCCTTACTATAATTCTGATCGTTTCTTCTCGGCTTCGGAATCCATATGATTACCATCAAACTTTCTTGCTCCAATTATCTTTTTTGGAAAAACCAACTTATCCCT
>NW_019667129.1:0-237 GCF_002806865.2 Cucurbita pepo subsp. pepo
CTAAGTAGGCTAACCATCTAAATCACACGCTTGAGATTGAACCATGCTAGTGTTGAAATAAAATTTGGTCTGATACCAATTTGTTGAGATTAAAAGCCGCTCTGATACCAACTTGTTGAAAATAAACGCTCGCTCTGAAACTAACTTGTTTAGGTAACTCTCACGAAGCTTTGAAGGAGATGTCGAGAGAGGAGAGACGAGGAGACAAAGAATTCTCAAAACCCTTTTTTTTTGCTC
>NW_019667130.1:0-237 GCF_002806865.2 Cucurbita pepo subsp. pepo
TTCTTGACCTATCTTAAGACAATACTTATTAGGATGAAATTACAATATAGGATGAAATTACGATATCTAATATAATGGTTCACACTCTCAAAGAACTTTGTTAATAATGTCGTTAACCAAATTAGTGATAACTAAATATTATGGAGATAAGAGTTATTCTTGTATGTATTGTATTCTAGCATTGTAATCAGATTGGGTCTGTTGAAATAAAAGCTCGCTCTGATACTAATTTGTTAA
>NW_019667133.1:0-237 GCF_002806865.2 Cucurbita pepo subsp. pepo
AGTAGTTGCACTGGCAATCTTCTCAAAGCCCGACTCGTCAAAGGCTCGGATCAACACGTATAGTGCCACCTTATCCTTTGATCGTACCTCTTTCAACAACTTGTTTTGTGCCGCCGTATAACCCGTGGTACCTTTTGATTCTTCAAAACCTTCTTCGACCACCTCCTATGCATCTTGAGAACCGAGAAGAGGTTTCATTTGAATGCCCTAATTCTCGTAGTTTGTCTTCTTTAGTCG
>NW_019667134.1:0-237 GCF_002806865.2 Cucurbita pepo subsp. pepo
CTATAAACTTTGAAGACACATTGATTTAAAGACGCATTGAACAGTGAGAAATGGAGGCAAGCCATGAAACTGGAGCACATGAGAATTGTTGTAGTTACCTGGTGGAAGTCTGTTATGATGTCGTAGATATAAACTGATTACTATTTGTGTTCAGTTTAAGGGAGAGATTGTTAGGATTAGATTTGATTTGGATTGAATTTGATTATTTGGATTAGATTTGATTTAATTATTTGAATT
>NW_019667135.1:0-237 GCF_002806865.2 Cucurbita pepo subsp. pepo
AAAAGGTAACATGTTTCACAAAGCCATTTATTTTTTTGGTCCCATATATTGTGCTGTCTGCTTCATATCAGAAGACCAGGGTGGGGCTGGATGCTTTGATGATAGACAGTAATTGTATGAGACAATCTGAAGACTTAATCTTGTTTGGGATTGCACTCAATTTTTCTTTTTTCTTTATTATATATCTATATCTATGTCTATATCTACATCATATAGATTTATAGATGTATATAACAA
>NW_019667137.1:0-237 GCF_002806865.2 Cucurbita pepo subsp. pepo
TTCGTTTCGTTTCTTTTTCGTTTCGTTTCGTTTCATTTTCCTACGATGTAATCCTAACAGGTAATCGTGAACGTGTACCATATACTCTACACGCAGCCCATACGTTCGAGTATGAGCTCACCAGCTAGTTCGCACACCGCTGGGCCACTGTCTCTAGCCGGTGGGCAAGCTCTGGAGGCCCAATGTAACAGCCCAAAAATAAATAAAGAAATAAAGAATAAAAATAATTATAAAAAT
>NW_019667138.1:0-237 GCF_002806865.2 Cucurbita pepo subsp. pepo
ATCCAACCCGTAATCGCAACGACCCAATTGCAAGAGCGGAGTTGGAAAATCCATCGCCTCCACCCCGTAGGTCCAGGCGGTAATGATAATAGTTCACAGGATTTATTTTTGCCATTTACTTCAGATATTATGGTGCCGGTATAAAAAATTTTCAATAATTTTTTATGACCCAACGTATCTTCCAACATATCTAACGGAACGCTATTCGTTTCTTTGGTAACTATATATATATCTGCA
>NW_019667140.1:0-237 GCF_002806865.2 Cucurbita pepo subsp. pepo
ATCCACCCCCCTTTGGGGCCCAGCGTCCTTACTAGCACACCTCATCGTGTCTACCCCCCTTCGGGAGCAGCGAGAATGCTGGCACATCATCCGGTGTCTGGCTTTGATGCCATTGTAATGTCCCACATTGGTTGGGGAGAAGAACAAATCACCCTTTATTCCCCTAGCGCGTTTTAAAGCCTTGAGGGGAGGCCCGAAAAGGGAAAGCCCAAAGAGGACAATATTTGCTAGCGGTGG
>NW_019667141.1:0-237 GCF_002806865.2 Cucurbita pepo subsp. pepo
TTCGTGGAGAATGGCAAAAAGCTCTTCGCGGAATGAGAAAAAGCCAGTGAGAGACTAGTAAATTATTAAACTAACGACAGATGGAGTATGCTTACCCTGTAAATCAAATGCTTTTGACAATGAGAAGAATTATATATTACAAAAGAAGCTTAAAAAAACAAAAATAAATATTTGAATGCTGCAAATAACGAGTAGTAATAAAAATAAGACAACCAAAAGAGACTAAAAAACATAAGA
>NW_019667142.1:0-237 GCF_002806865.2 Cucurbita pepo subsp. pepo
TTTACATTACATAGCGAATCAAGGCAAACTGACTCGAATGCATGACTGCAGCGCGCCTATCGCCCCGGCACAGCACTATAATAGAAAATGCATGTTTGGTTGAGCAAGAATACAGCGACTAGGGAAGCGCAGAATGGAATTAAAGGCATAGTCTCAATAAACAAAATGCTGTTCCAACCAACGAGTGGTTTGATGCAGTCTCGCAAAAGAGGATCCTTACCTTTATATACAAAGGGC
>NW_019667143.1:0-237 GCF_002806865.2 Cucurbita pepo subsp. pepo
GACAATGACATGGGGTCCGAGTTGTTGCTCCTACGCCCACCGAAAATGCTTGGAATCAGCGACGTCATTTCTCACTTCTGCTTACTTCAAAGCTTTCTTAAAGAGTGCAATAATCTGAATTGGGATATTTTCTTTTCTTCTTGTTTGTTGCTGATGCCGAAATCGAGGCGCACTTCGGGGTTTAAATAGGACGTGGCATACAAATTTTGAGATATTTCGTGGGTGTTCTGGTGTTTT
>NW_019667144.1:0-237 GCF_002806865.2 Cucurbita pepo subsp. pepo
TTCCGACGTTCTTAACTAGTTCGGTAGTCAAGCAAAAATTATAAAAAAATACTACGATGTAGACCGTAACACGATCTAAAACTTTGCCAAAGGAATCATGTCGATCAGATATACAAATCGAAAGATAGGAAAATCGGAAAAGAGGACTGTGTTTCGATTTTTAGAGGGCAGAGAAGAAAGAAAAAAAAAAAGAGTAGGCTGGCGAGCGGCGGAGGACGGCGACAGGCGCCGGACACG
>NW_019667145.1:0-237 GCF_002806865.2 Cucurbita pepo subsp. pepo
ATTAAGTAACACATGTTCGTTGGATATTTATATTAATATCATTTTCATGCTCTTAAGTTTGTATCCTATATCAGTCTATCAACATAATGCAATATGGCACTCATCATCATATGGCATGCTTAATATAGAAAACATCAACATATTAAGTCAAATGTCATGCAATCATTATACTCATCATATCGCCATAAATTGCATTAAGCATATCAAGTACGTCATACATCGAAATATATATATTAC
>NW_019667146.1:0-237 GCF_002806865.2 Cucurbita pepo subsp. pepo
GTTTTCACACCCTTATAAAGAATACTTCGTTGTTCTCCCCAACCGATATGAGATCTCACCATTCCACTGCAATAGAATGATGGATTGAGCTTAACTACTAAGCGCGTGAGATTTCTCCTAATCACAACTGCCATAATACAATTTCTTAGAGCTTACATTAACTCGAATAATGCTTGGATCCCGAGTCAGACGGTTAGGAGATTATTTCATCTGTCTTGTTCAGGTATCGCATTAGCT
>NW_019667147.1:0-237 GCF_002806865.2 Cucurbita pepo subsp. pepo
GACCCTAACTGGAATTTCCATTGGACATGAACTACAACATCGTTTCTTTCTTGTCGATTTTTCGGTCGGGATCCTGACTAGGGAAGAAGCGTAGGGTCTTTCTTCTTAGTTAGGACCCTAACTGAGAAATTGATTGGAAAAGAAATGACGTATTTACTAACCGGGAATGAGAATAAAAAATGTGAAGTACTTCCTACTGATTGATTGTGTTTACTTAAATTATGAATGAGAATAAAA
>NW_019667148.1:0-237 GCF_002806865.2 Cucurbita pepo subsp. pepo
ACGAATCATTTTAACATGTTCACTCAAAGTGTCACGTCAAAGCTATTACTATTGTTTGAGATGCGAAATCTCGTCTTCTCCTCTAATAAAAAGAAACAACAATTGCTCCGTTTGAGTTAAACTATCAATACGAACAAAGTAATCAAAAACAATTTATCCTAACAACTTTCTGTCTTTGTTGTTTAGTGTGCTTGGCCACAAAGTATTTTACAACGTTATTCCCGAGCCAAATACTAT
>NW_019667150.1:0-237 GCF_002806865.2 Cucurbita pepo subsp. pepo
AGATACAGAGATCTCCATTTTGTATTACGCCTCAGATTCTGCGTTTTCCCGATCTCCTCCACAACCGCAACCACTCTCACACCGATTCACCATTTCATTTCTAAAGCAACTTCGAATTTGAAGTCGAAGTCAAGCGACGAGTGGATTTGTCGGCTTCTCTTTGTTTTTGGGATTTCAAATCAAATGGGGTCGCATAAAAAGTAGAAACAGAGCACCGCCAATCTCATGGGTGGTGAC
>NW_019667151.1:0-237 GCF_002806865.2 Cucurbita pepo subsp. pepo
AAGACAATTTGAAACTTAAAAGTTCAGTAACTTAGGGAGACGGAAGGATACAGAGAGACATATGATTGATTGAAGGCTTTTATCAGGTCGCACTACACTAATTATAAGTAAATCCAACCACTACCAACGTTGTGATTTCATCGTGGTCGCAGTCCCCACTTCCACAATTGCCTGCTTTAAAGCTTTGTGGAATCTTATAACAAAATGCTCTCACCTTTTGCTTTCCTTTTCCCCCCT
>NW_019667152.1:0-237 GCF_002806865.2 Cucurbita pepo subsp. pepo
AATAATTTGTTTCTTATAAAAAGAAGTAATAATAAAGAGTCAATCCTATTATCACTGATACCACAATGACTGCTAAGGTTTTGACTTTTGTCCTCTTGTTTATTCCATAATAGAGGCCCCGACTTCCCCGAAGTGTCATGCATATGTACAGAAATTCTAAATTTTGAGCTTAGAAAACTTTATCAACAGTAACAAATAATTGACTGAAAAACTAATGCAAGACTTCGTTTTCTTCTT
>NW_019667153.1:0-237 GCF_002806865.2 Cucurbita pepo subsp. pepo
GGTTGAAACTAAAATAAAAAAGAATTACTAAGAATTTTTAAATACGAAAATAGAATTAAAATAATGAAAATGGTAATTATAAATAATTAAAGAAAATTACTTGCAAATTAATTGAATTGAATTGTGTTTCTCATTTAATTAAAATTTAAGTCTATTCTGGATGCATTTTATTGGGCCTGGCCCATATATGTTCAGGCCTTTCGGCACGAAATGACCCGTATTATTATCTATTTAATT
>NW_019667154.1:0-237 GCF_002806865.2 Cucurbita pepo subsp. pepo
ATCTCCGTTTCTCTGCAGCCATAAGCCACGCTCCAAGCATCTTTATCTCTCTCCATGGCTACGCTAACTGGAGCTTCTTCTTCTTCTTCTTCTTACATGTGCTTAACCAAGGTATTACCCCCATTCTCTTCCACTTCACTCCCCATTTTGTTGCCAAATCTTTCCAAGGTCCCTCGCGATTCTTCTTTCTCTTTGCCTTCCCCTGTGACTGGAAGGAGAAAGGTTCGGTTCAATCCC
>NW_019667155.1:0-237 GCF_002806865.2 Cucurbita pepo subsp. pepo
CCCCCGCTTTGATTCTTTCGTGCTTTTCCTCTCTGTTTCCGCGTTGTTACCGAGAAAGCGATGAACTGAGATCTAATTGCAGCAGTGGAAGTTAGAAAGCAATGGAATGAATGGATGAACAAAATAAAACTTCTGCTAAGATTTCTTCTGCAGGTGTCGGCGTATTGAATATTTAGTGGGCTATAATGTACTGTAACACCATAAAGATTTCTATAGAGAGGAATAAAAAAAAAAAAA
>NW_019667156.1:0-237 GCF_002806865.2 Cucurbita pepo subsp. pepo
ATTGTAGAGATTCATGATTCTTAACATATATATATATATATATGTGTGTTAAAGGGTTGATTTCTTGATTCATCCTGAGATAATTAAAATCTTTCTTATCCATTTTTTCATTATTTGAAAAATTATTACCCCCAATTTTAGTATTTTAATTACGGTTCGTGTCGGTCTCAATATTGATCCAAGCTCTAATATCGGCCTTATTTTTAAGACAAAAATGCAACATTCTCCAATCAAAAT
>NW_019667157.1:0-237 GCF_002806865.2 Cucurbita pepo subsp. pepo
CGCCACCCTACTTAACCATGGTTAAGTTTTGTCCATTTAAATTACAAATTTATTCCATCAACGATTACACATTTTTTAATTTTCAAAAAATATTTACTAAATTTCAACTTTTTAATGCATCTATACTTCGTTCATCCTCCGCCTTTCGATTTAAATTTATATGCAGAGAGCGCAAGTTTTATAATTTTCTATACAAATAGGATAATTATAATATGCTCGAACTAATTTTTTACCGAA
>NW_019667158.1:0-237 GCF_002806865.2 Cucurbita pepo subsp. pepo
GTAAATTTTCAGATGCTATATACTTGAAAACACAACAAGATGATTTCATAATTAGTCTATTTAATAGTTTCACAATATTCGAGCTATCGAAATTCCGATGTGTATATATATAATATGAGAGAGCTGCTTTCCATTGTGACAAAACTACAGATAACATGCATTGAGGCTCCATCGTTGGACGTCTAATTGGACTGGCATATAAACTCTACCCAATTCCAACCACGAAAGCCACTTCCA
>NW_019667160.1:0-237 GCF_002806865.2 Cucurbita pepo subsp. pepo
GAGATGAAACGAACTGTGTCGGGAATATAAACTGAGAAAAAGCTCGTGAAATCAGTAGAAACAGATCTTCCGCAAGTCCACAACGATTCAAACCCACCGCCCCTCCGTATCTCTTCCTCCTCCTCCTCCTCCTCCTCCTCCGGTGAAATGCGAGGTCGTTGGTGAATGAACAGAGAGCAAGTGTCCGGGTAAGAGTTTAAGTGTACTGATTGTAATGAAATTGGCAGTTTTTTGGAA
>NW_019667161.1:0-237 GCF_002806865.2 Cucurbita pepo subsp. pepo
TTTGTCTTCTGCTACGGCACCATTTTGTTCAAGCGACCAAAACCGAAGATCGCCCATGAAAGAACTAAAGCTTCAGCGACGATACGAAACCTGAATTGGTCACAGCCGACATCGACCGACGGTTCCGGTGGCCGGCGCAGCAGAAATCGATGGTGCAACCATGGTGGTGCAAATTAGGAGAGAAAATCGAAGTTTGAAAGTGACGGTGGTGATCTGGAGTGGAATTTTGATCCTATG
>NW_019667162.1:0-237 GCF_002806865.2 Cucurbita pepo subsp. pepo
TTTTTTTTTTTTTTTTTTTTTTTTTTTGTATTTAATAAAAAGATTTGTCAAATCCAACTCGAAATTGTTCAAGTAGTCATGTATCGACATTTTCAACCAATACAGAGATAGATATCGAAAGTTCAACTTTACATTAAAAGGTATAAATGTTAGGATACAACCATTTTAAAATTACTCTCAAACTACCTAACCTATGTATATGTATGTATGTATGTATATGTATATGTATATGTATAT
>NW_019667163.1:0-237 GCF_002806865.2 Cucurbita pepo subsp. pepo
GCACGTTACTTGAGTATTTTTAGAAATACTCAGTAAGTGACTCCACTATCGGGGTTAAATGCATGACAATGGTGAGACTTATCATATCAGTCTCTTTTCCTACGACACTATCCTAATAGGCAACTTGGATGTGTACCATATACTCTACCTACAACCCATACTTGTGAGTATGGGCACACCGACATTTCANAGGCAACTTGGATGTGTACCATATACTCTACCTACAACCCATACTTG
>NW_019667164.1:0-237 GCF_002806865.2 Cucurbita pepo subsp. pepo
AATTGTTTGAAAATATGTTCAGCTAGTACAATTAATATATGACGTTAACACTTACTATACTACGAAATATTTAGATATTCATGATTAAGGAATCAAGGATAAAAAGACAAATTATTTTCTCCTAAAGGATGATACTTCTCTTTAGCCGTTAATTGATTAACATCAATTTGAATACAATGAAGAGACTAGTAAANTGTAATTCTCTAAACGTTGGAGTTATTACATTACATGTCTATG
>NW_019667165.1:0-237 GCF_002806865.2 Cucurbita pepo subsp. pepo
AAAGAGAGAAATTATTTTTTTAAGTATTGAGTTAATTTAACTTGTTATGTATCCGACTTGTTATGTATCGGCGAGAGAAAAAGAAAAGATACTTATTTAAGGATTATTATATCATTATGGCATTAAGGATTATTATATCATTATGGCTATGCCATTTTTATAGATAAAAGAGAGTAATGTCCCANCATTATGGCATTAAGGATTATTATATCATTATGGCTATGCCATTTTTATAGA
>NW_019667166.1:0-237 GCF_002806865.2 Cucurbita pepo subsp. pepo
TGCATCGTCCATGAGATGCATTGCGGCTAACGTAACTCTCTTGTCGTATGAGAAAGTTCCTGTAGCGCTAAATTATCAGGTCGTATGATAGAGTTCTTAGAGCTACCGCGACATTTTGAGGTGTTCGATCGTGTGACTTTTTCTTCAAAAGAGTCAACATCAAACGTCAGGTCTTTAATTGNCGTCGATTGCGTCGATTCCAGCAACGGTCTTCCCATGAGTTTATGGTGCATGACC
>NW_019667167.1:0-237 GCF_002806865.2 Cucurbita pepo subsp. pepo
AAAATTTCAAAAAACGTTCAGTGATACTCGGTTTTTTAGCATGTTCTCCAAACGTTCCTGGTTAAGATTTTCAAATTATGGTTTGAATTTTAAGCACTCTTTTACTATTTTATACACATCGTTTCTTCGACATTCTAGTCTAAATCATCAAACATGGTCATTCCCCACAAAAATTTCGAAAAACGTCGAGCGNATTTTGTTTTCGCACGTGCTTCAAACGACCGAAATTAGGGTTTC
>NW_019667168.1:0-236 GCF_002806865.2 Cucurbita pepo subsp. pepo
TATTTTTATTTTTAAATATAAAACATTAACGAAAAAGAAAAAAAAGCAAAATATATAGATCTTAGTAATTTCAATAATATTCGATTTTAGACTTTAATTTATTTTATTTTATAAAAAGAAAAAAGAGAGAAAAAAATTGCGAGGTTTAATTACTTCTCCTTTTCCACAAGGCACAAGGCACAAGGCAATAGATAACTCGCTCGAACTGTAGCGCCAAAATCGTCTCCCGAGCAGGT
>NW_019667169.1:0-236 GCF_002806865.2 Cucurbita pepo subsp. pepo
TTACCATAATAGCTGAAGTAAGTTTATATGTAATGTTCTTTACATTATCCTTTCTTCGACCGAAATTACTGGGTACTTCTTCCTTTAAGATTAGAGGTTCAAATCTTCATGTCTCAACGTTTATTATACTAAAAAAAGAACGAAGTAAAATTTTTGAACTACTCCTAAGGAAGCTTATCTACTAGATACTAAGGTCCAAGTGTACTATTTAAGACATTGGTAATTTGTTTGAAGCT
>NW_019667170.1:0-236 GCF_002806865.2 Cucurbita pepo subsp. pepo
GAACAATATTAAAAAAAGATACTTTTTGTTAAATTCAATAATAAATCTGTTTGATTTGGTGAGAAGTTTGACCACTGTTCATTTCGTTGCGCCCTCTTCTTCCTCTTCTGTTGCTAACTAATTCTTAATCATTTCCTCTCTTTCACGGTTTTCTTCACTGTTTTTGCTCTCAATTCCTCTCAATATCTGAAACCCCAGTTCCCCATCCCCCTCCCATCTCGCAATCCACCGATCTC
>NW_019667171.1:0-236 GCF_002806865.2 Cucurbita pepo subsp. pepo
CGTTCCCCTCTCCAACCGATATGGATCTCACAATCTACCCCGAATACTAGACTCGTTCGCCTCTCCAATTGATGTGGGATCTCACAATTCACATCTCTTCAGGGTCTAGCGTCCTCGCTAGCACACTACCTCGTATTTGGCTCGTATACCATTTGTAACAACTCAAGCCCACTGCTAGCATATATTGTTCTCTTCGGGCTTCCCCTCAAGGTTTTTAAAATGCGTATGCTAGGGAG
>NW_019667172.1:0-236 GCF_002806865.2 Cucurbita pepo subsp. pepo
TTCGATCCCAATTCTATTTCTATTTCTCATTCTTAACAGTTACGTAATCTAATTAATACTCCGAGCAAAGGAATAGATATCATCGTTCAATACATAAGATACATATATATCCATTATACACCAACTTTTATTTCAATGGCCATTTTATTTGGTTCAAAATAGGAACATATCCCCTACTCAAACTGCATCTGGAGGGCCTCAATGACCTTCTCGTCAACTTGGAAGGCCTTGGTGAG
>NW_019667173.1:0-236 GCF_002806865.2 Cucurbita pepo subsp. pepo
AAAATAATTAGTGTAAAAAGAAAAAGAAAATTTGGTTTTTAATGGAAAATAACGAAATGGACAAATAATATCAACTCTGTCTCTCTGTTTTTCTCTAATCCTAATGGCGGAGTTGGCTTTGCTGACAATTTCCATCAAAACAGAAAGCGGCCAAAGCCCAGCAGCGCCATAGCCATACCGCATTCTATCTGCTTTCTTCTCCAATTTCGTTTTCTCTCTCCGATTCCTCGTTTCAG
>NW_019667174.1:0-236 GCF_002806865.2 Cucurbita pepo subsp. pepo
CTGTGAAGTTGACATCGATACGTAACGGGCTAAAGCAAACTGTGAAGTTGACATCGATATGTAACGGGCTAAAGCAAACAATATCTACTAGCGGTGAGCTTGGGCTATTACATATATTTTCTTAGCAAGTAATGGGAAATAAATGTTTGGTTCTTAAATCATGTATGGGATCAGTTCTTTTCCGTTTCATATGCATAATTTAAGCTATTCTTTCCATGAACTCTCGTGTCAGGACA
>NW_019667175.1:0-236 GCF_002806865.2 Cucurbita pepo subsp. pepo
TTGGTTGGGGAGGAGAACAAACCACCATTTATAAGAGTGTGAAAACCTTCCCTTAGCAGACGCGTTGTAAAGCCTCGAGGGGAAGCCCGAAAAGAAAAGCCGGACAATATCTATTAACGATGGGTCTGGGTCGTTTCATTGAGAGTCATCATATTCCTTAAAACTCAAGGTAGGTTACTCAAAACTGTCCAAAAATTTTCAATTTCTCCTTTCTTTAAATATGATTGGTTAAACCC
>NW_019667176.1:0-236 GCF_002806865.2 Cucurbita pepo subsp. pepo
ATCAGAGAAGGGAGGGATTTGAAGGTTGTGTTTCAAGCGTTCTCGATCTGCATAACGTCGACTGCATGGAGAGTCGGGGAGACAGATCCTACCACTGGAAGGAGGTTTGTTGAGACCGGGGACGACGACACTGCCACCGGGTACTTTAGGATCGACAGGGACAACTTTGGCATTTATAATATAGGATGGTGTCCCTCGGATGTCCCTATTAGAGGGAGGCCAAGGTGTGGAAGGGC
>NW_019667177.1:0-236 GCF_002806865.2 Cucurbita pepo subsp. pepo
TAAATGACAATACTAAAGTTGTAGTTAGTATATTATGATACTAGCTTGTAAATTACTTTAAATAGGGTGAAGAAAGCATCATAATAGCTTATTCTTGTGTCCATATTCAACCCTTATTGGATATGTGTTGACAATTTGTTAGTACAATGGATAGGTTAGACATTTATAGTCCTACATTTTGGATTAGACACCTATAATCTGTGTAAGAGAAAAAAATAATAATAATAAAATAATAA
>NW_019667178.1:0-236 GCF_002806865.2 Cucurbita pepo subsp. pepo
ACTTCCTTGATCATGTTCTGAAGCTCCTCCTCCGTGGCCGGCTGGCCTAGGCTCCCCATAATGGAACCGAGTTCAGAGGAGCAGATCTTGCCGTCGCCATTGACATCGAATTTCTTGAATACTTGCTCCAATTCCGCGATTTGCGCTCGGGAATTGAAAGACGGAGTCCGAGATCCGAGAATCGGAACCGTGGTGGATCCGAGCGGTGAATCGCTGGAGGAATCGGATTTCTTCTT
>NW_019667179.1:0-236 GCF_002806865.2 Cucurbita pepo subsp. pepo
GTCACCACCCATGAGATTGGCGGTGCTCTGTTTCTACTTTTATGCGACCCCATTTGATTTGAAATCCCAAAAACAAAGAGAAGCCGACAAACCCACTCGTCGCTTGAATTCGACTTCAAATTCGGAGTTGCTTTAGAAATGAAATGGTGAATCGGTGTGAGAGTGGTTGCGGTTGTGGAGGAGATCGGGAAAACTCAGAATCTGAGGCGTAATACAAAATGGAGATCTCTGTATCT
>NW_019667180.1:0-236 GCF_002806865.2 Cucurbita pepo subsp. pepo
GTTCACTCCAGAATCAGAGAAGTGTAAGAATAGATGACAATCTAGATAACATCTGTTTGCTCTATTGCAGTTCATTGATGCTGGAGCTGTGCTTTCCCTAACAATGTTTGCACGCTGTAGTTTGTCTTATCTCGCATGTGAGATGCCACTAGAGGCTCTAAACAATGTAACGCAAGCTCAAGTGATATCACCTGTTTGGCATATTGCATCTTATATGCAAGCTGCCGCACTTTTTG
>NW_019667181.1:0-236 GCF_002806865.2 Cucurbita pepo subsp. pepo
GGAATACTCCATTGAGGAAATTGAGGAAAAGTATCCTCCGCAGGACTTGGCATGCCAATTATGTTAGGCCGCTGAAGACAAAGCAGATGTTCGGCTATAGGGCCCCTAGTACGCAGAAAACCCTGATGTTTGAAATGTTACAGAAGGAAGGTGCTAAATATTGACTTCGGGAGCTCGCGACGTATTGACTTTACCGGAGCTCATGACTATTATAACCTTTCTTTGACGAATTCCAT
>NW_019667182.1:0-236 GCF_002806865.2 Cucurbita pepo subsp. pepo
TAGGGATGGTCTAAAATTTTAGGAAATGACCCAAAACAATCAAATCAAGTTGAATACAATGAGGAAAGTTCAAACTGGGTTGAAGTTAGAGAGGGGCGTGAATCACGACCAGGTAGACGATGCGGGTCTTTGGGTAGGGTTTATGGATTGTTCAAACCATTGCAACATTAGTATCATAAATAGAGAATAAAATGATTTTTCCTTGATGCTCACATTCAAATATCTTTCTCTTTATG
>NW_019667183.1:0-236 GCF_002806865.2 Cucurbita pepo subsp. pepo
AGACATACAACAGGAAAACTAAACTAAGAAGATGGATAGACAGTTGTGAGAAGAGATCACTACTCTACGCTGCTATACAGACCACAAGAACATCAGCTACTGCGCTACACTCGTTCCTAATCGATTTATACCATACCAAGATGCAAGGTATCTCTCTTATATACAACCATTAAAAAACAGCATTGAAATCATTGTGTAGCAAAGGGGGGCTACCTCAGGATCTCTTCTCCATGCTT
>NW_019667184.1:0-236 GCF_002806865.2 Cucurbita pepo subsp. pepo
GTGAGGCTAAAAACAATACGTAATGAACCAAAATAGACCGTTTTTTATTGGTTTTTGCGTAAGGAAGAGTCTGTCCAATAAGGGTTTCCATTTGGGTTTGCAACCACTTAGGTTTGCAACCATTTGGGTCATGAGCATCTCTTTTGATTCTCTAGCCCAATCTCATTAAAACAAAAAAGCTAAGTCACATTCAAATGTTAGCTTTAGGTTTGTGGTGACCCTTATGATCGGGGCAA
>NW_019667185.1:0-236 GCF_002806865.2 Cucurbita pepo subsp. pepo
CTGAAGACCACACGCTGCAACAAGAAAAGAGAATTTTGCTGGAATTAAGGGAGAAGATACCGGTGAAGCGGCTGCTGCATTAGGCTATGCTAAAATTGACCCATTGGCTTCACTAGAAATAAATTATCAGTTAACCACTCTTGTCTCTACCCACCTGATCAAGAAACGCGCAAATGTGGAGGCAAATTGATTGTCTCTACCCACCTTATCAAGAAAAACAACATTCTACATTTTAG
>NW_019667186.1:0-236 GCF_002806865.2 Cucurbita pepo subsp. pepo
TTTATATATAATTTCGTTAGCATAAGAGATTTATGAAAAAAAAAAAAAAAGGATCAAGGAAGTTGGTGAGCAACTACAGAAAGTGTGAATTGAAAACACTAAGAAGGCTAGAACAAAATAACATCTCGAATATGGTTCAAATTTCTATGTGATATTGAACATTCTTCTACTCTGTCCAAATTATCCAAAGGAGAACACAAAAAAACATTTACAATGGGAGGTTTACATGAAAGATT
>NW_019667187.1:0-236 GCF_002806865.2 Cucurbita pepo subsp. pepo
AGGGAGAGGTTTTCACACCCTTATAAAGAATATTTCGTTCTACTCCCCAACCGAGGTGGGATCTCACACATATCTTATGACATATGTTTAGACATTACAATTTCAACCAAAAAGTCAGAGATTTGAATCCTACCCTCACGTATTGTCAAACTAAAAAAAATTCCTGAATTATTTGTAATTTCACTAATCTACAATGATTTTTTTCTTTTTTATGAAGACCATTTGACAGCAGTAAA
>NW_019667188.1:0-236 GCF_002806865.2 Cucurbita pepo subsp. pepo
TAAACACCATATGAGTCTGGTCAAGAAAACCTCCTGGTTGTGGCTGTAATGGATAATCATGCCCTTCTTGACCGTTTCTGCAATTAGAAAACCAAAATGCAAAACCCAAGCATGAGGGATTCGAAAAACCCCAAATCAAGAATTGGCATAGAAGAGAAAAACAGAATCATCCGCATATACATACCTGTTTAAGAGCAAAACATTAGAAGGATATTGAGCCTGAACAGCCATAGGGG
>NW_019667189.1:0-236 GCF_002806865.2 Cucurbita pepo subsp. pepo
GAAAGACGACTTAGAATGTTGTCACGTAATCCTGACAAGCATGTGTTGTTACTGAGCATGGGCTTCTCCTCCGAAGTAAATAGCAAACTTATAATCTCTTAGGTCATCCCTCACTAGTTATGTCAATCATCCCATAACTCATTAATGGCATTATGCACCTTATACACTCCTAAATACTCCTAAATATCTATAATGTGAACTTAGTCTCTCAAGACTCCTAAATGTCTATAACTTGA
>NW_019667190.1:0-236 GCF_002806865.2 Cucurbita pepo subsp. pepo
GTGATCTCTTTAATCTTTGTTGATGGAAAAAATTAGGATTTCAGATTGGTTTCCAAATTTTAGCCATGGCTATATCCAAAAAGAATTATTCATCTATCAAAATCCATCTCGCATATGAATCGAGAAAACATTTTTCTATGTACATTTCAATGAATTTGAACGACCTAAGTATTTTAGCAAACTCTATTGCCAAATATTCAGAACTACATCCACCACTCGGATTGTAACTTCAGTAA
>NW_019667191.1:0-236 GCF_002806865.2 Cucurbita pepo subsp. pepo
GGTGGACATAGTGGCTACAATCAGCTCCTTCCAGGTACTAAGCTCATTACGATCATTTGGTTTCTCTTGAAGCATTTTCGAGTATAATCATGGCGCACTGATCGTCATTCTTTTCTTTCTACAGTGGTTCTTCCTCCACTTAATCATCCAGACCCATCTGCATACCCCAAAACACTTCCATCTCCAGGTATGATGACTTTATAAAGACCAGCCAATCTTTATTGATCATAGGAGGC
>NW_019667193.1:0-236 GCF_002806865.2 Cucurbita pepo subsp. pepo
CTTCAAGATGGACCAAATATAAGTCTCAATTGGCGTTCCAAGATGCATTAGGAGTCCCTCCTTCCATATGTTATAAACAATAATTAGCATAATGACTGTCATTGTGTCACGGCCCCATTTTCGAGGCTGCGAGATTCAGACCGTGACCAATAAGACGAAAGCGAAAATAAATAAATAAATAGAAGAAAGAGAACCGTAATTTCCAAATTTTTAAAAGAGGTTACAAATATAAAAGA
>NW_019667194.1:0-236 GCF_002806865.2 Cucurbita pepo subsp. pepo
CAATCAAGAAACATGTATGCAAATCCACAATCCAAGAATCCAAGAATCCGAGAAGGAATTAAGAGAGATCATTCGTTGGAGTTGAATCACAGTGATAAATCCACACTCCAAGAACAGAAAATATACAGCAAATGACCTTGTTTCAGTACTCTAAGCATCTCCTCCAAAGCTTTCCGTTTATCCACCACATTCCGCAGACCATAGCCCATTGTAATGGCATCGAAAGTGCCGTCAGA
>NW_019667195.1:0-236 GCF_002806865.2 Cucurbita pepo subsp. pepo
TCCAAATTTAAAATGAATAAAAATAATAATAAATTGAATATCTAAACCCTTAAACCATTTAGAAATATTGAATAAAGAAGATTGTTTAGAAATGGAGTTATATATATTTTCGATGGTTGACTTTGCACCAAAAACTAGATCTAGGCGGTCGGGTTGGAAGATAAGCCACTGAGATTGAAACACATGGCAAGTGTCGGATCTAAAGAAGTCAAAACATTAAAGTATTGAAGATGTAT
>NW_019667196.1:0-236 GCF_002806865.2 Cucurbita pepo subsp. pepo
TGCGAAGTGATCTCACACTCACTAACAATCGAACGCTCCGATACCGCTATGCTAAAGTACTACTCACGTACTTGTGAAGGAGATGTCGAGAAGGAAGAGACAAGGAGACAAAGAATTCTGAAAAAACCTTTTTTCTATTACACCCTACTTAAAGCAGACAATTTCTCTAGCTCTTTTGCTCGCTCTTACCATGAAAACAAACTAATTTATACGCTTTCTAAAAGCTAAATATGGCC
>NW_019667197.1:0-236 GCF_002806865.2 Cucurbita pepo subsp. pepo
TATATATAAATAATATTTTTATTATATTTAATAGAAAATTAACCATATATATTGTTTTCGAACTTAAACCATTAATAAATATAAATTTAATATTCATATCTAAATAAATTATTTACCAAATCTTAAGGAGTTAAAATTGTAAAAAATTAAAGATTGAGTTTGTGGGGAATGTTACGTTATGACCAAATGAACGGTGGATCTGAGAGGGAGAATTTAATCGGACGGTCAAAAAAAAA
>NW_019667199.1:0-236 GCF_002806865.2 Cucurbita pepo subsp. pepo
TAATTTTAATTAAGAAGGATTTTATTATTGAATGAAAAATTTACTTGCCTCAAATAATTAGACAAAAACATTCACTTGGTTATACGAAAAAATAAAAGTGTTCGTTGAAATCTACTAAACTCATCCTGATTCATAAGTTAGGCAAGCTAAACTACTCAAATGATCCTAACGCCCCAATAACAAAACTAGAACTATATCTGTCTGTTGCCAACAAAAATAAACACATAACAATAAAT
>NW_019667200.1:0-236 GCF_002806865.2 Cucurbita pepo subsp. pepo
AAAAAAAAAAATCAGTTTCGACCATTAAAAAGTTATCCAAGCCTTATATAAAATATAAAATTTATGACACAATTGATATCTAAATTGAACCATCAAGCTTTCCAACGAAAGAAAACTCATCCCTTGAGTTCTAAGAACTTGAGGATGATCACTTGAAGAACTCAGCCAATTTAGGCCCCACTCAGCTTCAAATTAAAGGGAGTTTGCATGCTTGAATCTCCAAGTTTGATCAAGAA
>NW_019667201.1:0-236 GCF_002806865.2 Cucurbita pepo subsp. pepo
AGAATAAAATAAAATATATTATAAATCAAATCATAAAGTAAAGAATATTAAGATATACTATCTGAAATATATTCCATAACTAATATATTCTCCAAATATTATATCCTCTCAAGTTGGAGAGTGTATATCAATCACATCCAACTTGTATTTACAACTATAGGTCAATAACACCCAAGTTGTCTTTACAAGTGTAGGTCAATAACACCTAAGTTATCTTTGAGAAGAGAGTGTAGGTC
>NW_019667203.1:0-236 GCF_002806865.2 Cucurbita pepo subsp. pepo
GATCGTGGCTACGTTAAGAGGAAATAGACCCTATTACTCGAAGACTAAAGAAAGAGTCGAGGAGTTAAAATAGAGTAACTTGGAACCAAGAGCTTGTGTTAAGCAACCTAGTTGGCCTAGGAATCCAATAAACCTCGTCAACTCCTATACATTCCAAGAATAAAGAGAGAGTCGAGGAGTCAGAATAGAGTAACATAGACCCAAAAGCTTTTTGAAAGGGCATGGGTTTGAATCCC
>NW_019667204.1:0-236 GCF_002806865.2 Cucurbita pepo subsp. pepo
TACCACTAAGCCTTCGGCTTTGGCGCACAGTGGAAGGTGCCCTACTCCACTGATCCTGTCTCTGATGTCAAGTAAACCACGACGAAAACCTTCACATCAGAGTCAGTCGGCATCCAGTGGATGGTGTAAGGAGTAAGGGATTCTTTGGAGCTTATTATATGTCTAAAGAGTAAACTAAACGTCATACCGCAGTTGCCCCACTCGCCCTGCACCTGCATAATGCAGTCACCGAAGGA
>NW_019667205.1:0-236 GCF_002806865.2 Cucurbita pepo subsp. pepo
GTAGATTTGGGGGCGGTCCCACATCGATTGGAGGAAGGAAATACTGCCCGTGAGGACGCTGGGCCCCGAAGGAGGGTGGATTGTGATGTCTCACATTGGTTGGGGGAGGAGAACAAACCACCCTCTTATAAAGGTGTGGAAACCTTCCCCTAATAGACGTGTTTTAAAGCCTTGAGGAGGGGAGCCCGAAAGGGCTCCCAAAGAGGACAATATCTGCTAGCGGTGGGCCTGGGTCG
>NW_019667206.1:0-236 GCF_002806865.2 Cucurbita pepo subsp. pepo
CTACTTACCCTATATGGGAAGGAGTGAATTCCATCTTGTGAAGTTATGTTCCCAACTCCCTATTTGGTCAAGTCCCCAAAATGATAGGCATATTGAATCGGCTACAAAAGCATTTTCACCCATGCAAATCAAAAGACAAGTCCTCATAGACAAGAGTTCATAACCCACTCATGATTAAGATCGAGTCGCACATGATCATATGAAATATTAATCTTCTTAATTAACGGATTTATAAA
>NW_019667207.1:0-236 GCF_002806865.2 Cucurbita pepo subsp. pepo
TTTGGTCTATGGTATTGATTTAATTAATTAAATATTATGATGTAGAATTTTTTTTTTAATTAATTGAAATAGTGATAATAATTAAACTAATTAATAAAAAATCATAAATTATCAAAAGTGATCAGTAATAAAAATTGAAGATAAGTATGTAAAATTTTGAAAGATAGGAACGAAATGAAAACCAAGCTCAAGAAAAAAAAATATAAGATCAGATGAAAACTAAAAAAAAAAAAAAA
>NW_019667208.1:0-236 GCF_002806865.2 Cucurbita pepo subsp. pepo
AAAAAAAAAACTAAAAATTGATGGTTTAGGTGCGGATTCACTCTCGAAGTTTCAAAAAACTAAAAATTGATGGTTTAGGTGCGGATTCACTCCAAGTTTCTTAATAAAGTATCTACCTATCATTTTTCCATTACCCCCGCTCTCATATCCAACCTACCCGAACCCGACCTGTGGTGGTGTCGGAAGTAAAATCAAAGTGTTTTAATCCTTTGTCCGATGCTTTGAGACACTCTTCC
>NW_019667209.1:0-236 GCF_002806865.2 Cucurbita pepo subsp. pepo
TTATTGCTATAATTTTAAGTATGGATATATTTTTCTTATTTTATAAATACTAGAGAACTAAAAATAATAATTATAAAATATAGTTGTAATTATTAAAAATTTAAAATCAAGTGATTATCGAATAAAATAATAATTATTAAATTTAAAATTCATATTTTATATATGGTATTTTTCATAAATTTATGTAACATTATTTGAAATTCGTATTTATTTCATGGATAGAAAAGAACGTAACA
>NW_019667210.1:0-236 GCF_002806865.2 Cucurbita pepo subsp. pepo
TATTTTCTGTTTGTTGATGTTAACAAATTTTAAGATGTCTACCTCACAAAGAAATTTAAAAGACGGATTGAGGATGATGGGATATTTTGTTCCTGTAGCCCTACATCAGGATCTCCAGGTGTCTGCGATAGAGATTGCCATTGTGGGTAAGCAATTTGCCGTTAAGTTGCCTAAGTACCATGGCTAATGGAATTCTATATGTTCTTTTGTCTTTGCATTTTCTCCATCCGTAACTT
>NW_019667211.1:0-236 GCF_002806865.2 Cucurbita pepo subsp. pepo
CAATTAATTTATATGCATACAAATAACATTTTCTTTTTTAATTCACTATATCTATATTTTTTAATATAAAGAATCGTAAAAGTATTTATATAGCTCGATAATCCAACTAAATTTTTTTTTTTTTTGTCGGGTAGGATTGGAGTCAAAATTTTGAATTAGAACAAAATTTATTATTATTAATTTTTGAAAAAGGATGGTGGAAAAAGGAGAGTGGAAGGATTAGTGGGCAATTATTG
>NW_019667212.1:0-236 GCF_002806865.2 Cucurbita pepo subsp. pepo
ATATATATATACATATATATAATCCACAAATAAAAACTATTTTTTTAAAAATATAAAGTATTTAAAGTTAAAATGAAAATAAATTTTAATATTAAATCTTTGATTAAAATTCTCAAAGCAACATAAATCAATTGGTTTTACAAAATAACATATAAAATTAAATAAGCTAAATTGATAAATAATAATAATAATAATAATAAATAGAGACAAAAAAAATGTAATAAAAAATAAAATTA
>NW_019667213.1:0-236 GCF_002806865.2 Cucurbita pepo subsp. pepo
GATTTTTTTCGGGAATTGATTTGTGGTTGACATTTTTTTTTTGTCGGGTTAAGAAAAAATTGAGTTAAAACACACTACTTTTTATTACGTATTTGACTTTTGCAACCGACATGAGTTGTAATTAACATTTGATGTATGGGATTTATGCAAATTTTAGTAGAGGTGTACACAGATTGAGTCGAGCTAAAAAAATATTTTTGACTTAACCCTAAATTTCAGATTGGTTGGATTAGTAA
>NW_019667214.1:0-236 GCF_002806865.2 Cucurbita pepo subsp. pepo
TTTTTTTTTTATTATTACTTTCATGATTGTAAAAATACTTTCCAAAAAATAAACATCAATCATAAAAGTACTTTTAATCAAATCAATATCTGAATCAAATATTACAATAATTTCTAATTAAATGCTTTTATAAAAATAATAATAATTATAGTCAAATTGTTTTTTTTCTAAAATTTTCATCTAAGAGTGGAAAATTGTCGGGAAGATTTAGATTAGGAATACTTTTTGTTCCTTTT
>NW_019667215.1:0-236 GCF_002806865.2 Cucurbita pepo subsp. pepo
TACTATTTCCCTTAATTTAATTGCATGCTTCTACTCAACACCTGAAAGCAAATTTCATGCCAAGATAAACGGTCTATATCATAGAATTAAAACTATAAAAATTTGAACGAACTACATTACATTACAATCTTTGCATCTGTATTGTTTGAACGAAATGATTTTTTTTTTTTTTTCTTTTCGAGATCTTGATCTTCAGTGCCACCACAGATTCATGCATTTGAAAGTTCATCTCACAA
>NW_019667216.1:0-236 GCF_002806865.2 Cucurbita pepo subsp. pepo
GAAGAGGAGAGAATCACATAGATGAAGAAGAAGAGGAGAGAATCTCACTAGTGAAGTAGGGCTTCATCCTGTTAAAAGGAAGAGGAGAAATTGGCAATTGTTGAATGGATGAGAATAGCCCATTGCTAAAAGAGTGAATTAAAAAGAAGAAATCAACATGAAGAAGAAGAGACACATAAATGAAGAAGGAGAGAGTCACATAGATGAAGAAGAAGAGGAGAGAGTCATTGACTATG
>NW_019667217.1:0-236 GCF_002806865.2 Cucurbita pepo subsp. pepo
AAATAATTTAATTTTTTATTAATACTAAATTCACATTAATAATTTTTTCTTACTGTTTTTGTTAGCTATAATATAATATAACTATTATTCATAAACATAATTTAAAATCCTAAAGCCATTAGGTTTTAATGTCATTTTAATTATTAAGCACTCAAGTTTACTCTCATTAATTAATTCTAAATTAGAATAATAAAGTAAAAATTCATAAAAACAATAAATTAAAATATTAAAAGAAA
>NW_019667218.1:0-236 GCF_002806865.2 Cucurbita pepo subsp. pepo
CTCATTATACACTTCATAATGTATTGGTTCTCCTCAGATTCAGGAAATTTAAAGGCATTAAAGAGCTTAGTCATCATCTCGGGAAAAGTTGGAGCAATATCCATAGAGTTATACCTGGCCACACCTGAATCCTCCTTGACCAGCAACAATTTTTCAATACAAATAGCAGCATAGGAATGAACCACATTTGACTCAGAACCAAGGAACCGAACCAAATCAGGAAACATTTGTAATGC
>NW_019667219.1:0-236 GCF_002806865.2 Cucurbita pepo subsp. pepo
CCCTGGATAATTACAACTCCCTAAGCAAGAACAAAAAAACTTAGAGCGGTTCGTATGATTAAAACCCACTGGTTTCTTGAGCCCCAGGTAAACAAAACTTACGCGACAACAAGTAATTGCAGCTTCCTAAAGAAGACAACAGATTAGACCGGTTTTTATGACCAAAACCCACAGATTTCTTAAGCCTCAAGTATTAAGAGATTATCGGCAATAACTTTCCATATACACTACGAACT
>NW_019667220.1:0-236 GCF_002806865.2 Cucurbita pepo subsp. pepo
AGCACCAGAACAATGAGACCATATCAGAGCAACACCATAGAAGCAGAACAAAGAGACCATATCAGAGCAACACCAAAGAAGCAGAACAAAGAGACCCAAAACGTAGAACACCAGATTAAGAGAGAGAGAGGGAGAGAGGGATAGAGAGACCATACAAGGAAACACCAGAATCAGAGAACAAAGAAATCATAGCAGAGAACACCAAAAGCATAGAACACCAAAAGCATAGAACACCA
>NW_019667221.1:0-236 GCF_002806865.2 Cucurbita pepo subsp. pepo
AAATGGCACATTTGCCCCTCCATGGGCTTGGGCCGATTCATATTTTTATTTTATTTTATTTTCTTATATTTTATTTCGGCGTTACAAAACTTCTCTTCTTCGTCGGAATCAAGTTCTTCCTCAGATGTGTAATCCTCCTCCGACCAGTCCACCATAGTACTCTCCTTAGGAGACCTACCACCTTCTCTTTGTACAAGAACTTCCTGGTCCCCCCTGCTCATCCTAACTCAATCGGT
>NW_019667222.1:0-236 GCF_002806865.2 Cucurbita pepo subsp. pepo
ATTTACTTTCTACCAAACTAAATTATGTCAAAATTAATTTTTATAAATCTATTTGATTTCTTTTTTTTTTTTTTTTTATAATTTACTTTAATAAATTCCCATTATTTATTTATTTATTGATGTGAAAGTGTGGGCAATTTAGATTATTTAAATAAGTTTGGATTAAATTGCATTATTACTAATTGAAATAGAAAATTAAAGTGAAAATAAAAAATTGAAATAAGAAACGAAAAAAA
>NW_019667223.1:0-236 GCF_002806865.2 Cucurbita pepo subsp. pepo
AAAAATGATCGGAGATAGAGATTTTAGTATTGGGAATTGAAGAGAGGGCAGAGATATTGAGAGAGGGAATGGTGAGAAGGAGAACACATGTAGTTTTGGGGAGTGAGATATTATAAGATTTATGTCGTATACTACATGTCTTGTGTTCTATTGATCCAAAAGATATGACATCGCCAAAAACCAGTGCCGTTTTTTGCTTGGAATCTAATGGTGGCAGTGAATTTGTGTGTTTTTTT
>NW_019667224.1:0-236 GCF_002806865.2 Cucurbita pepo subsp. pepo
TATATATATATATAATGAAATTTTGTTCGATAATGAACGTTAGATCGATCTTCTCTACAAAATCCTTTTATCTATAACTCGTATACAAGATCAATGCTCGTGGGAGCCTCTTGACGGAAAAGGTCTAACGAGAATACTCGGTTCTCTGATGAACGAGAAATGTATTATTTTCAAATTCAGCAAGATGGGTCTTTTTCACGAGATCTTTCTAGTTATGACTCGAACACAAGATTAGG
>NW_019667225.1:0-236 GCF_002806865.2 Cucurbita pepo subsp. pepo
TTTAAAAACCTTGAGGGGATGCCCAAAAGGGAAAGCCCAAAGAAGACAATATCTGCCAGCGATGGGCTTCGGCCGTTACTGATACCATATGTTTATGTTTTTTTTTTTTATGAGAATTCACATTTGTTTTCCTCCCTAGTTGCTTGACACTTGATTAGGGAAACATCATCTTAAGGCTATTATATAATTGTTCTTCTTAAGATCCATATATATTGGAAATGATTCCTCCACAATTG
>NW_019667226.1:0-236 GCF_002806865.2 Cucurbita pepo subsp. pepo
GAATTTTATTATGAAATTTAATTTGAGAAATAAAAATATTCGTGAAATATATTTTGTTGGTAGTATATTTTATTTTTAAGAATGGAATGATATATAAGTTAGTTGGTAGCTTGTATCCTTACATGTAGGTAGTTGATACAAGCACGTAAGTTGTTTGTATAGTGGTATATTATTTAAATGTTGGGAACATTAATGAATATCTTATTTTCGATTCTATTTATATTTCTCGTTTTTAA
>NW_019667227.1:0-236 GCF_002806865.2 Cucurbita pepo subsp. pepo
AACATATTAAACTCACTTTTAACATGTTTACCAAACATTAGGGTTAGGTTATTCAACCAAAGATTCTCGAGTTTATTCTCTTATAAATTAAAAGATTTTTTAAATATTCCAGATTTGAATTATTCTTAAGCGATCTAATTCAATTATGAGAGTTTCTTATACAAGAGATTCACTGTAACAGCCTAAACTCACCGCTAGCAAATATTGTTCTTTTTGGACTTTTTTTCCAAGCTTCT
>NW_019667228.1:0-236 GCF_002806865.2 Cucurbita pepo subsp. pepo
AAGAAAAGACACAGAAGATCAGACAGACACGACACTTCTTCGGACTCTGAAGACAGCTATGATACTGAATTGGAGAGGAAGGAAGCCCGGAGGAGGAAGAAGGAGGAGAGGAGGTTGCGGAAGGAGAAGAAGCGCCAAAAGCGTGAAGAGCGTAGGCGGAAAAAGGAAGTGCGGCGTGCAGAGAAGACAAAAGCCAAGGACCTTAGTGACGATGACTCAGATGATGGTCAAGATGC
>NW_019667229.1:0-236 GCF_002806865.2 Cucurbita pepo subsp. pepo
AAGGATAATTGTTATTATTGTCTAATGGTAGACCTTCAAAAGATAATGTATGATTATAATATGACATTAATTAAGTTTAATATGAATTTAAATTTGAGATTATTATTTAGAACAAATGTTTGATCTCCCACTAAAAGGTGTGATAAATTTTGTTGGCATTTACCATAATAAAGCATCTTTTTTAGTCCAAATACGTACACTAACCCCATCAAAATCACTACAAATTCTCATACATG
>NW_019667230.1:0-236 GCF_002806865.2 Cucurbita pepo subsp. pepo
TGCATGACTATCGAGTTTGGTGTATATGAACGTATTGTACACAGAACCATGTGTAAGAAATTGAGTTGTATCTTGGTTGGCTCGAGATGTTATGTTAAGACAATAAAACCTAAAAAATTATCGAACTCCACGTGAATGTTGATTCGAGAAGGTAAATCTCAATTATTACAAAGTTATAATAGTAAGAGTATAATATCTCATGCTAAGGAAACCTGAAATTCAAATTCATCACTCGA
>NW_019667231.1:0-236 GCF_002806865.2 Cucurbita pepo subsp. pepo
TATCTTTTATACAAAGGATGATGAGGTGATGGGAGGGCCAGTCTTTTAATGCACTATTGAAGGTGGGGTTCAATCAATCAACTTGCATTCCCCTTCTTCCACTAGTGGATATTGGTAACACCATAGCATACGCTATATAATCACGTAGTCTATTGTCTGCACACACTCTCACGTTCATATGTACAACAACAATGCAGCCAAGGTGTTGTGTATTTGTGATCTACCGCTGAGCTGAA
>NW_019667232.1:0-236 GCF_002806865.2 Cucurbita pepo subsp. pepo
TAACTTGAGCACTCATGGTTAGTCCATTATTTTCCCTACTCGAGTCCCATATTCGTGGGTGAGAAGAACGAAACATTCTTTATGAAGGTGTGAAAATCTCTCCTTAGAGACACATTTTAAAACCTTGAGGAAAGCTTCAAAGAAGACAATATGTGCAAGCAATGGACTTTGGGTTGTTACAAATGGTATCGGAGCCTGAGCAATGTGCCAGCGAGGACGTTGGGCCTCCAAGGGAT
>NW_019667233.1:0-236 GCF_002806865.2 Cucurbita pepo subsp. pepo
CAACTTGACGTACGATCTCAATGCCTACAACTTTAATATATAAATATCGGTTACGAAACAATGTCATCGATCATTGAGAGATACTCATTAGCTTAGCTCAAATGTATCAAATCTTTCCACAAAGAATGTTATGGTGAGCTAGATTTTGGATTTGAAACAAAGATGTTTTTGTTTTTGATAGATTAAAATAAGTTTATTAGTGATTAAGAAAGCTTAATTAGAGTGAGCATATGATA
>NW_019667235.1:0-236 GCF_002806865.2 Cucurbita pepo subsp. pepo
GGTTTTAAAACGCGTCTACTATTTCCACACCTTTATAAGGAATGTTCCTTCCCCTCTCCAACCAATGTGGGATCTCACAACCTACCCTTTGAAGGCCTAGTGTCCTCGTTGGCATATCGCCCAATGTCTAACTCTAATCCCATTTGTAACAGCTCAGACCCACCGCTAGCAAATATTGTCTGCAATCCCATTACGTATCGCCTTCAGCCTCACGGTTTTAAAACGCGTTTACTAGG
>NW_019667236.1:0-236 GCF_002806865.2 Cucurbita pepo subsp. pepo
TAAACGTATCGTCTTATGGTCAACCTAAATCTTTATTAGTTAATTACAGTCGAATAACGTCGGATTCACTAACAAAAAAAATAAGGATAAAAGTAGTACCGCTTTGTTCGTATTCATCGAACGTTGCAGTGGCTTCCAAAATTCGAGACAGTATTGAATCATATAAAATAAATAAGACCATATTTTTCAATAGCCTTGTCGGTAAATAAGTTTTTATTAACATTTTAACACTTGAA
>NW_019667237.1:0-236 GCF_002806865.2 Cucurbita pepo subsp. pepo
TTAGGTAGCTTGTATCCTATTTAAAGGTTATGAATATCAATGACAATAAACACCTCCCATTCCAATTCTATTTCTATTTCTCATTCTTCACTCAAACAAAACATAGTTAAGCATGAGAAATAGAACAATTCTATTTCTATTTCTCATTCTTAACGAAAACAAAACAGAGCTAAGAATGAGAATTAGAATTGGGATCGAAGGTTCAATCTTCATAGATATTCACAACATTTAAATAT
>NW_019667238.1:0-236 GCF_002806865.2 Cucurbita pepo subsp. pepo
TCTAACGACTTCCCTTTTTCGAAAAAGTCCGTGATCGGTACGTCGGGATTGCTTGTCGGCATTGACATCGACATCGGCATTCCGTTATAAACACAGAATTGAGACGACAATGTTGTCGAAGTTGAGGTTGTTACTTTGTCGACCTCGTCGTCATCGGAATCTTCGGATACTACACATTCCATATTGACACCAAATAGCCTCAATGTCTTAGCTGCAGCAGCTTTCCCAATTCCATG
>NW_019667239.1:0-236 GCF_002806865.2 Cucurbita pepo subsp. pepo
ATCAGAGAAGGGAGGGATTTGAAGGTTGTGTTTCAAGCGTTTTCGATCTGCATAACGTCGACTGCATGGAGAGTCGGGGAGACAGATCCTACCACTGGAAGGAGGTTTGTTGAGACCGGGGACAATGACACTGCCACCGGGTACTTTAGGATCGATAGGGACAACTTTGGCATTTATAATATAGGATGGTGTCCGTCGGATGTCCCTATTAGAGGGAGGCCAAGGTGTGGAAGGGC
>NW_019667240.1:0-236 GCF_002806865.2 Cucurbita pepo subsp. pepo
GATGTTTTCCATTTCTGGAAGCTCATTACAGTAACACAATACTTTTAATTGTGTCAAAAGTGGGATTTGAGCCCATACCCTCTCACTAAGACCAAAACTTGATTTTGGCACCTTAGACCCCTCAGTCATCCTAACAACTTTTTAAAAGATATTACTTCAGTTGGAGAGGATAATGAACCATTCCTTATAAGGGCGTGGAATCCTCTATTTAATAGACGCATTTTAAAACTGAGGCT
>NW_019667241.1:0-236 GCF_002806865.2 Cucurbita pepo subsp. pepo
AAGTACTGTGGCGTGTTTGTTTAAGTATTTTAATACCTCTCTGTCCTTATAGCAAATATTTATGTAATTTTCATATTCTAGGTGGTTCATACGCAAGCAAAGGTTGTAGCAGACCAAGATGTGATGTACAAATATATATCAAAAAATCTGCTCTTCTTGGCAACTGTTGCACCAAAAAGCAGTGGTGAAATTGGAACTACTACCCCAGAGGATTCCTGGTTGGTTGTATATGTTAT
>NW_019667242.1:0-236 GCF_002806865.2 Cucurbita pepo subsp. pepo
TGGAGGTAAACAACGACGAATTGTATTTTTAAATAAATTTTTTGATTATTACACATGTGATTGAGTAATTAGGATATTGAGTGATTAAAATCATCCTAAAGGGCGAACTTTAGTTTTATTGCTTATTTCTACAAGGAGAGTCAAAGAATCAAAGTGTTGTTTTCGGCTATATTGACGGTCCATAATTTTTGGAAACTAATCACGAGCATATAGGCTAGATAATCAGTATCTTTATA
>NW_019667243.1:0-236 GCF_002806865.2 Cucurbita pepo subsp. pepo
ACGTAGTACTAATAGTTTCATATATATATATATATATACACTAACGATAAAGATACTTTTAACTTTTTCAAAAAGTTTAAAATAATTTTTAAATTTTTTAAAAAAGTTCGAGAGTATTAATAAAAATTTTGAAAATTAAAAGGTATTTTAAACGGTCTACTGTTTAAAAGTTTAAGGATATTTTTGAGAGAGATCGATGAATTTTATAAGAGAGGCGCGTTGGACGACTTTTATCC
>NW_019667244.1:0-236 GCF_002806865.2 Cucurbita pepo subsp. pepo
GTTACCTGGATTATCAGCCCTGAATCTTAAAGCAACCCATCCACCAGAAGGAACAGCAATTGTATTCCTCTCCACAGGGTCAACAAGATTGAATTTCTTAGGATCTTTCTTGTGATTGAAGTTTCCCAAGCCACTTCCAACAACAAAGAAGTTGAATCCATGAAGATGAATTGGATGGTTCTCTGGAGCTATCATTGCAGTGTCTTGTAAGACTAATTGGACCGTAGAGTTGTAGG
>NW_019667245.1:0-236 GCF_002806865.2 Cucurbita pepo subsp. pepo
TTCATATTATATCTTTTCTTCTAATTATTATTATTTTATCTTGTTGAAGAACTTTTTGTTGCTAATTTTAATATAAAGTTCAAATATAATTTTTGTTGGAGGATGACAGTACACATCTACTAATTTAGGAAATGATCATGGGTTTATAATCAAATAATATTCTCTTCATTGGTACGAGACCTTTTGGAGAAGCCTAAAGCAAAGCCATGAGAGCTTATGATCAAAGTGGACAATAT
>NW_019667246.1:0-236 GCF_002806865.2 Cucurbita pepo subsp. pepo
TATGAGAGAATTTGAGATCCTAGATATGAAGAAGGATTAAAGTATCACAGATTATTTTGCAAGAGTGATGAAAATCTCCAACAAGTTGAGAAGCAATGGAGACAAGAAAATTGTAGAAAAAATTATGTGACTGAAAAATTTACTTATGTTAGTATCTATTGTGGATTTCAAAGATACTGATAACATGTCCATTGTTGAATTACAAAGTTTATTAGTGGTGCATGAACAAAAATTTC
>NW_019667247.1:0-236 GCF_002806865.2 Cucurbita pepo subsp. pepo
TGCGAAGTGATCTCACACTCACTAACAATCGAACGCTCCGAAACCGCTATGCTAAAGTACTACTCACGTACTTGTGAAGGAGATGTCGAGAAGGAAGAGACAACGAGACAAAAAATTCTGAAAAAACCTTTTTTCTATTACACCCTACTTAAAGCAGACAATTTCTCTAGCTCTTTTGCTCGCTCTTACCATGACAACAAACTAATTTATACGCTTTCTAAAAGCTAAATATGGCC
>NW_019667248.1:0-236 GCF_002806865.2 Cucurbita pepo subsp. pepo
AAAAAAAAAAATCAAAAGGAATCAAAATAAGCAACAGGGTTAGCCACAAACATTACCTTCAAAAGAAACATGAATGAAGGGATTGAAGCAGATGAAGATAAGACAAACCCAAGTCAAAATTAGTGGTTCAGATGATCGGGAGAGATTAAAACCCCCAAAAACAGCAGCCGCGAATCAAAGAACAGAAGGAAATCGATAGAAACAAGGCGAAATCAAAGAGGAAAATGAAAGGGGTT
>NW_019667249.1:0-236 GCF_002806865.2 Cucurbita pepo subsp. pepo
ATACTAATAAAAGACCATCAACATCTTCTATAAGCCTCCATTGGCATTAACATAAAGAAAGGGAAGAATAAACTAGTCGTTCCTATCAATTTTGACATGTTCTTATCTTTTGTTTCTTTCCATCAATTTTGAGGGATTTTTTGACATATTCTTCTGAAGGGACCTCCACAATGGTATGCTATTATCTATTTTGAACATAGACTCTCGTGGTTATGTTTTTCCTCATATTAATCAAG
>NW_019667250.1:0-236 GCF_002806865.2 Cucurbita pepo subsp. pepo
CATAAGTGATACTATGCTTGTGAATGTGTGCTAATAACTATAATGTTCTACAGCTCATAAAACACAAGATTCATTGCTTCTTTGTGAGTCAATTCCTTGCTGAAAATGAGAGAGATTCTCGATTCATATAGTTTGTTCTTCCCATTATTGTATTTTCCTTCTAAAGAGAGACCGTTACGGCAGTACTATGTCAAACATAATAATCATTCTCCTGTCTAGTAGCGTACATGTTCGTA
>NW_019667251.1:0-236 GCF_002806865.2 Cucurbita pepo subsp. pepo
AATGAAATTATTTATTCAGAATCGAATAATGAAGACTCTCCAATGCGCATAATACGATAAAAGGAGAACAGTTACTTCCTAAAGTTTTCTATAATTGAGAATCCTGGTCCTAGCTTTCCTACTTCATAGTTACCAACCCAGATATAATTCTAGCCTACAATCAGCTTTTTGAGGCGAACTTCCTTTGTGTTGGTGCGTAGCCATGCATTCTTGGTGGAAGAACGTGTGAATAGAGA
>NW_019667252.1:0-236 GCF_002806865.2 Cucurbita pepo subsp. pepo
ACTATACTGGCAACCATAAGCACAATTTCCTCTTTCTTCTATACAGAAGAACATTCCCCACAATGAATAGTTGGGAAACCTTTTCTAAAACCAGATACCAATTAAATCCATAATTAAGTTCATACATGGGAAAATATTCAAAATTCATTAAAAGCATAAAACTAACATTTGTATCCCTCCATTCAAAGAATAGCCCTAACTGAGTAGAGAGCATGAATCAAGACTAGGATTCAAAG
>NW_019667253.1:0-236 GCF_002806865.2 Cucurbita pepo subsp. pepo
GTTAACGATTCAATTGCAATTGTAAATAATTAAAGAAATTTTCCCCAACGTGATTCTGATTATGCATGTTGACGATTGGTTCAGTACAAGTTTTGAATATTTGAACGAGGCTGTTTTGTGAATTAATCTATTGGCTATAGTATTGGCTCTAAGAACGTTTAATGAGTTACTATGTTTAAGATTACTTTGATCTCCATATCTTCTTTTGTCGTGGATTCAAGAGCGGTGAATTTCTG
>NW_019667255.1:0-236 GCF_002806865.2 Cucurbita pepo subsp. pepo
GCCATTAGTTTATACATCAATTAGAAGTATCATATGCTTTATATTTATTCTATGTTTGAAATTGATATAAAGACTAAATTAATAAAAATATTTTTTAAGTTTGTATCGTGTCTAAAAAATAACCTTAAACTATCCACCGTTAATTTTAGATGGAAACTGTTAATATTTTGTTTAAAAGATACTTTCGAATCTTTGGAAAGGTTTCATAAAATATCTTTTAACTTTGAGAGTGTTTC
>NW_019667256.1:0-236 GCF_002806865.2 Cucurbita pepo subsp. pepo
TTGAAATTCCAAACAGTTTAATCTAGCTCATAAGGTTTGTGTTGGATTATTAACAAAAAAATAACCCATTGGCCTTATATCCCGAGCATCTTAATCTAGCTCATAAGGGTTGTGTTGGATTATTAACAAAAAAGAAAAAAAAAATCCATTGACCTAAAATCTCGAGCAACTTAATCTAGCTCATAAAGATTGTGTTTGATTATTTACAAAAAAAAAAAAAAAAAAAAAAAAAAAAA
>NW_019667257.1:0-236 GCF_002806865.2 Cucurbita pepo subsp. pepo
CATATATTTATTTTAGTAGAGATTTAGGGAAAATATCTCGAAATTTGAGGAGAAAGAGATCTAGATATTTTAGAAAAAGATTCAGATTTGTTAGGTCTAGATTTAGATTTGTTAGGTCTAGATTGCGTAGGCTACCGTATAAAATAGCCCTCCACCCTACCTAGGTTATTCATCAAAGAAANCCGTATAAAATAGCCCTCCACCCTACCTAGGTTATTCATCAAAGAAATCCAAAA
>NW_019667258.1:0-236 GCF_002806865.2 Cucurbita pepo subsp. pepo
TACCGAGCCAGAGCGGTCTAACAAGGGAGAATCTTTGTTTATAGCTTCACATCCTAGTTTCCAGCCGGATGATGAGGATATGCCGACATTTGCTCTTTGGTAGCCCATTCATTTCGAGTCGGTGATTGTAAGATCAAGCACGGATCAGAAAGCCTCAATTGAAGTTCTATGAGATCAGACAGAAGTTANATACCAGGAACCCAACCGAGAGTTCAGTCTTCCTATTAGGGGCTGGC
>NW_019667259.1:0-236 GCF_002806865.2 Cucurbita pepo subsp. pepo
TAATTTACATAGCCTTCCGAGACACTGATTTTGACTCGGGGTGGGCTGATTTTCCTATTAAAAAAGAAATAGGGGATCCGGGCCTTTTTTGGGGGATAGATAAAGGGCATAACATTGGGGTCAGTCACATTGTTTCATGTCCCGGGCCTGATTTAGGGANGGAGATGGAGATGGCTCCGCTGCGATAGAGGATGTAGGGGAATCCGTAGGCAACTGGTCGTTACTAGAAGATGAGA
>NW_019667260.1:0-236 GCF_002806865.2 Cucurbita pepo subsp. pepo
TATGTGGGGTTTATTTGGCAAGCATGCAAGTTTGGCTTCAGGCTTTACATTGGGATTTCATTCATTTACTCGTTGATTAGGGTAATATTAAGGTAATATTAAATTAGGGTAATATTAAGGTAATATTAAATGGAGTCAACATTTTGACTTTCTTCATTTTAATATAACAATTAATTTCAAATTAAGGTAATANATAACAATTAATTTCAAATTAAGGTAATATTAAATGATTAATT
>NW_019667261.1:0-236 GCF_002806865.2 Cucurbita pepo subsp. pepo
TCACAGGTTGTTCGTAACTAGAGCTGGGTCAATTTATCGTTATTCCCCTAAAGTTACTTCTTGTTCCTTAAGTCCTACTTATCCTCTAATGAACAATTGGTTTGTGGTCCAACCACCAAACCGAATCCCTCTCAGGTCAATGAGAGGGTNAAAAACCTTAAGTCAGTACTTAAGGGAACACCCAGTCTTCCCTTGAAATGGGAGGCTTATTGAGTTGGCGAACTCGGGCCACTCTC
>NW_019667262.1:0-236 GCF_002806865.2 Cucurbita pepo subsp. pepo
ACAAAAGTTTCGAAAAACGTCGGCCGTGACTTGGTTTTTTTTGCACAAATTTCAAGATGACCAGATTAGGGATTCAAAATTAGGTTCTCGATTTTAAGCATTATTTTACTGTTTTATGCACTTATTTTCTTTGAAATTCTATTCTAAATCATCAAGNCCTAGCCATTCCCCACTAAAGTTTCGAAAAACGTCGGTCGTGACTCGGTTCTTTTAGCACGAATTTCAAACGTCCCAGA
>NW_019667263.1:0-235 GCF_002806865.2 Cucurbita pepo subsp. pepo
GGGAAGGAGATTCTCATACTAACCTGCCTTACCTTGTGATTAAGTGAAAGAAGTAGGAGCTTGAGGAGAAGAAGTCGTTATTTAGTTTAGGATCTTTAATAAGGAGTTCCATCAGTCTAACGAAGAAATAGAGTACTTAAGTTAAGGAGAATCAGTTAAGTAAAGAAAGTATACGGCTCGAGGAGAACATACCATAAGTAAAGGGTAGGAGATAATTCATCTTCTTTTACCGACT
>NW_019667264.1:0-235 GCF_002806865.2 Cucurbita pepo subsp. pepo
ACATTGACACTCGCTTCCACTTCATCTGTGAGTGTGTTGAGGAGACAAATTGTTGTGGAGTTCGTATGCACTAGAGAGCAATGTGCAGATATTCTAACCAAGACCCTAGCAAGGGCTAAGTTTGCAGAGATGTGGGAATCGTTGGGAGTGAAGAATCTCGAAGAAAATCAAGTTTACTAACTTATATAGTAATTTTAGGAGAATTATTAGTAGACTTAGTAGAATAAGTTACTAA
>NW_019667265.1:0-235 GCF_002806865.2 Cucurbita pepo subsp. pepo
AAAATACGAAGATGCACACGTCGTGGGGTCCATCCCGGACAAGCTCACGCACTCCTCCACGTCACCGGCGCCTCGAAGACAAACACCAAGTCATCGTCGAGCGTGTGATCAAGGAGACGACCACCTTTGTGTAGTACCCGATACTAACGAGGTCCAACTACAACAAGTGGGCTTTGTTGATGCGCGTCAACCTGCAGGCGCAAGGGCTGTAGCATGCCGTCAAGCTCAAGGAAGG
>NW_019667266.1:0-235 GCF_002806865.2 Cucurbita pepo subsp. pepo
ATATATATATATATATATAAGAAAATAATAATATAGTAACAAGAAGTTCACATTTAATTCAAAACAATCCAACCGGCCTCATCGTAGGTTAGACGCTATTCCACTTATGACCTTCGATCGTTTATTAGGGTGAGAGAATTATAACCTTAAACTTCTTAATCGATAATATATATATATATATATCGAAACCTGAGGAAAGGAAGTCCATGGGTTTGATTACAGCAGGTGGAGGAGA
>NW_019667267.1:0-235 GCF_002806865.2 Cucurbita pepo subsp. pepo
TTCGGTCGCCAGTCTCTTTAGTCAGGTGGGTGCTGGCCGGTCTTTCAACCGAATCCCCCTAAAATTCGTACGTGTGGATCTCCCCGCATGTGGCTCACGCCATTCGGGGTGGCCCACGATCTTAAGAATATCATTGCTTACTGTTCAGTAGCCCATATAATTTTAGTGACTATTGGTATCTTTAGTCGACGCCCTTTGGAGAGTTTAGAAGCAGAGGTGGTTGAGTGAAGGAGCA
>NW_019667268.1:0-235 GCF_002806865.2 Cucurbita pepo subsp. pepo
CCAAACCCACCGCTAGCAGATATTGTCCTTTTTGGGCTTTCTCTTCTAGACTTCCCCTCAAGATTTCAAAACGCTTCGGCTAGAGAGTGAGGTTTCCACCCCCTTAAACGAAATGATCCGTTCCCCTCTCCAACCGACGTGAAAGGAAGATTTCTTTCTATTCCAAGGAAAAACATCTAAACCTATTGGTAATGCATAGCCATATACAAACGCACAAGCAAACAGAGGTATTAAA
>NW_019667269.1:0-235 GCF_002806865.2 Cucurbita pepo subsp. pepo
ACTTTTGTCTTACTCTCTCAGCCTCACCTCACTGCCTTTTTCTCTCTTTCATAGCCTCACGCCAAAATACAAATCTCTCTCGACACTGTCTATCACAAGAAATTTGATCTCAATAGCATTCTTTTGGGTTCTTTGTCTTGTTTCTCTCTCGTGCGCCATCTTTCTCTCTTTATTCTCCTAGAATGCCATAACGAGTAAGCTTTTTCTCTTTTTGTTATATCCCCTTGCAAAGACT
>NW_019667270.1:0-235 GCF_002806865.2 Cucurbita pepo subsp. pepo
TCATACCTCTCAATGACACGAGCATAGGTTGCTGGATCATAGCCATTCCAACGATCCCTTTTCCCATCATAATCTAGTTCAAATGTCTCAATCTTCTCATCTGGTGCTATGTGCATATTTGTCCATTTTGCTCCAATCTTTCGGGGTCTTTCCATGCATGACTTAGCATCATGTGTCAATGCTCCACAACTGGATGGCCAATAAAATTTGAAAGATACACAATAAAATTAAAACA
>NW_019667271.1:0-235 GCF_002806865.2 Cucurbita pepo subsp. pepo
ATATATTTTTTCCACGGAAGTCTAATGAGGTACAAATTAAACCATATCGCATCATAGAAATACCACTTGCCACAATTATATTCTTGCGGCAATGGTATAACGATTGTGCAACATTTATTTTAAGTGGGTGTATGTAGCAACCTCTAATACATGGGCTGGAGCGCAATACCGGTACGGCATTTGTAAATGACACAGCATGGGCACGGGAAGGCCAATGCCTCGATAGAACCTGGAT
>NW_019667272.1:0-235 GCF_002806865.2 Cucurbita pepo subsp. pepo
AGTAGACGTGTTTTAAAACTGCGAGGCTGACGACGATACGTCACGGATTAAAATAGATAATATCTACTAATTGTTTGAGAGAGGAACGAAATAATCCTAATAAGCGGCGAAAACCTTTCTCTAATAGGCGCGCTTTAAAACTGTGAGGCTAATGGCAATACCTAATGGAAACAAATTGACAATGTCTGCTAGCAGTGCGCTTGGAATTTTACGAATGATATCAGAGCTAGTCACC
>NW_019667274.1:0-235 GCF_002806865.2 Cucurbita pepo subsp. pepo
CCAAGAGAAAATATGATAGAAGGTGCAGCTGTCATGCTTCCACTTGCAGTGGTAACAGAGGAGTTGTGCTCATCATCATCATACGATAGCCTTAAACCTGTTGATACAGCATTTGGGTTTATAATGCTTGCTGGACGATCAGCATCATCTTGACAAGCATTATAATCTAAGGAAATCTGAAGCTTCTGCTGTCTTGAGAAATCTTCTATTTCCCTA
This sequence comes from Cucurbita pepo subsp. pepo, assembly GCF_002806865.2. Taxonomy (NCBI): domain Eukaryota; kingdom Viridiplantae; phylum Streptophyta; class Magnoliopsida; order Cucurbitales; family Cucurbitaceae; genus Cucurbita; species Cucurbita pepo. The sequence goes on from NW_019667274.1 coordinate 217, forward strand.
CTTCTTTTGTTAGGGCGAA
>NW_019667275.1:0-235 GCF_002806865.2 Cucurbita pepo subsp. pepo
AAACGGAAAATATTTTTAAAAAAATAATAAAATAAACAAATTTCAAAACATTTTCCTAACTTAGCCCTTCAAAATAAATTTAGAAAATTCTTGTAAATAATTTCAAGTATAGAAACAGAAAACATGGTTAAGATAGTGGTCAATTAATTAATTAAATGCATATTTCAAATTCTTAGGTAATATGGTGGCCTTTTATCAACCATCACAAAACATGAAAGTGTCAGTCACATGGGCG
>NW_019667276.1:0-235 GCF_002806865.2 Cucurbita pepo subsp. pepo
GAACACTCTAAGCCTGTCTATAAACAGGAACGCGGTTAGAGGGATTAGAGGTCTCCTCCCACTACTTGAAAGCTTACGAATAGAAAAAGATTTGGTTGTGTGAACTCGGAAATCAATTAGTGATAATGGTAAATGAAAAAAGATATGAATAGTGACGATGGTAAATGGAAAAAGATATGAAAAGATTTTTGGTATGATAAGGGAAACATGGGAGAAGAAATGAGGGTAATAATTA
>NW_019667277.1:0-235 GCF_002806865.2 Cucurbita pepo subsp. pepo
CATGGCGAAGCCCAATTACCTAAGACCCACCTACAGCAGCCGAACACCCACGCCGTGATCCAGCAATCGACACTTGACCTGCGCCTCGACCCAATTTATCCTGCACACACGTCAGCGCCTTATTGGGCCATGCGTCAACTTGCAGCAAAAAGAACCCCTCGACTTCATAGCTCAGCTTGGCTGTGCATAGTCCAAGGCTTAAAACGCTAGGTTTGGCAATTCTGACACCGACCCA
>NW_019667278.1:0-235 GCF_002806865.2 Cucurbita pepo subsp. pepo
CTCATGGATCTCCAGTTTATGGATGTCCATTGTGTTTTCTTGTTGTGTTATGGATGTTATTCTTTCGCTTCATTTTCATATCAATCCAATGATTTCATCTCGTTTCTTATAAAGCAATACTCTAGATTGGACTGCTCTTACTATAGATCCATGCATCAGCGAACATTCAAGTTTATCGATAACTTGAATCCTTGTTTCTGCTTCATCATGCTGTATAATATTTCTAGTTCTTATT
>NW_019667279.1:0-235 GCF_002806865.2 Cucurbita pepo subsp. pepo
GTTTTTGTGGAAGTGTTCTGACTATGTGACCAAAGGAAATCAAGAAAATATATAAAAAAAAACTTTTACTCATACTGTCTGACTTGAATGGCAAAATCTGCTCGCCTTTTAAGCATCGCCCATGCATATTGTATTATGTAATAGCTAGTTATGAGAAAGTCAAGGCATTTGTTTGTTGGTCGACTTTTTTGTCGTATTTGCTGGAAAATTAAGTTTTATTATTCTGTTTTATTTT
>NW_019667280.1:0-235 GCF_002806865.2 Cucurbita pepo subsp. pepo
ACGAACCAAAACAGACAATATCTACTAGCGGTGGACTTAGGTTATTACAGTATCATATCGATGTGTAGTTCTTTATTTTTTCAGGTGATGTAGAAATACCTACCTACAAGGTAAGCTAAATCTATCTATAAAAAAATATGGATACTTTTATAGTTCCAACTACAAAGTGAGATTTGAATCAAATAATTAGTGGCCTCAAATTTTACCTTATTTTAATTTGATAATCGATTATTTT
>NW_019667282.1:0-235 GCF_002806865.2 Cucurbita pepo subsp. pepo
TTTTTTTTTTTTTTTTTTTTTTTGAAAGGCATCATAGCATGCAATTATTTTTTTTCATGGTAGTCTCGAAACTTGGCGTATGTAATATATGTCAACTTTTGAAAACTTTGGCTTAACTTTGGTCAAATCCAACCATGCTATTATTATTTTTCATTGATTATGTTCAAAATAAATTTACGAACTTTTAACTCTATGACAATGTTTAAAGAAAAATACTTTCAATGATTTTTTTTTT
>NW_019667283.1:0-235 GCF_002806865.2 Cucurbita pepo subsp. pepo
CTCTCCACCACCCCTGGACCCTGTGGCCTAAGTGATCTATCCTATGACACATGTGTGTGTCACAGTGAGGGCGAGCGTGTCAAGATGAGTGTCTCGGGTGAGTTCCTTTGAATATGTCTTTCAAGGACAGTACCGAGTGGCACGAGTGTGCTAGTATTGCACCTCTGCCTGAGTGTCAAAGGTTGGATTTTGCACTTGTTATCTAGTACAGTATTTGTAAATGACATGACATGGG
>NW_019667284.1:0-235 GCF_002806865.2 Cucurbita pepo subsp. pepo
TTTGCGGCTGGAGGAGGACCCGTTGCTCTCGCCGGTGTTGTCGCGGAGCTTTAGGCGTGCAAGCCATTCCTCCTCCGTGAGGAGTAGACGGCCCTCCTTATCAACAGCTGAAGTGGTATTCGCGACTTGCTCGAGGTGATCGGGGACGACCTGCAACATCTTCTTCACGATTTCTGTCTCGCTGATGCCACCACCGAGGGTGGTAATGCTGTTGGCGAGCCCCGTGATCCGCATT
>NW_019667285.1:0-235 GCF_002806865.2 Cucurbita pepo subsp. pepo
TTTTCTTCATTATCCTCTTTCTCACAAGCTGCTTCAGCATGAACTGGTTCAGAAGTTGAATAACAAGCCATCAGATGCACATCTTTCTGGCCATCGTATGTTATATTTGATTATCATTGGGGATTGAGAGTTTCATATTCATACCTTTGCATGATAATGAAATTTCAAGTCCTCTTCCACACAACCCTTCATCCGTAATCAAATCTTTAAAAGACTTCAACTCAATTGGCTGTCT
>NW_019667286.1:0-235 GCF_002806865.2 Cucurbita pepo subsp. pepo
CAGCTCGACACAACTCAACCCGACCCAACCCAACCCAACCCTCTATCTATTTTCGAGTTGGGTTAGGTTGTTGTTCTTTTTATCTTTATTAGGTAAAACATCATACATATTTACCATCCATTTACAAGTCACAGTATTACTAACATCCGTTACAAACGTTAAATATTCTTAATTTTGTTTAAAAATATAGTAGAGTTAGATTGGGTTGCAACCCTATTCTCAAACTAGTTGGGTT